>NC_080041.1:32484189-32784189 GCF_012489685.1 Lotus japonicus
AAATAACTTCTTATAACATGTAGAGCAATTTCCACACGGTTAATGAGCTTTTGGAATATAATTAGAAACTAAATTGTAATAACTTACATCCCATTAATTAAAAAAAGACTTCATTCAAAGTTGAATCATCATTATTTGACTAACGCTAAATCAATGGTAGAATCTAATCTAATAGACTATGCTATATTGTAGCACATGGGTCACCTAAGAATGTGTAAACTGAGCTCAAGACAAAGATTATGAGGTCACCCCTCCTCTTCTCGCTCAACCGGCATTTTGCTTTATTATTGAAGCTCTCCATTCTTTCCCCCATTCACATCTCCAAAGACAGAGCCACAGGAAGTTCTTTCAGAAAACATTAGAAACCAAGCAGAAAGAGAAGGACGAGAAGCACCAATAGGAGTAGTTACAGTTCGGGTATGACTTATATTTAAGGTTCTGTAGCTTCTAAGTTTGATTTAGTGTCTTAATTTTGTCTCATTACTCCAATGGGTTCCTCCACATGCCACCTCCTATTCTTTGTGGGATAAAATATCTTTAGCCTTGAGCTTCTCTTAAATTTATTTTTTTGCATGTGATGTTATGCTGCAGTTTCTATCAAAGTACATACCAGAAAATCTTAATTAACTTCTAACAATACCATCATTGCAAACAGACCCAGTTGGGATTTTCATCTTCTAACAACTTGTGAAACCAGATGAACAAGTACATGAAAAGGTACTGGTGTCCTGGGCCTATTATTTTCTTGCTTAGCCCCCAATTCACCACTTTGCTTGCTATAGAATTTCCATGATGTGGTTGTGTAGGAAATTCCTGGCTTTCTCTGCATTTTGTACTAGTTGTGATAAATTTTGAAAACCATGGTTTATGAGTTTCCCTTCTCTCTGAAATATTTAGTGTTACAAATAATAATATAAAATTATTTATGTGACCCTTACCCAACAATTTAAACTTTTAGGATAATTAGTTCCGTTTTTATGCACCGGAAATGTTTGTCGAATTGCTGTTTCTAAGTTCCACAATATGGTATATTTTTTCTGCTGATTAGTCCAATTTTAGTTTCAAAGTTTGGTTTACATCGTTTTTGTTGCATTCGCTGGGGAATCAAACAAAGTTGGTGAACCAAAAAATAGCTACTAAAGCGATTCTCCATGTCAAACAAGAGCTGCTTACTTTGACCCAAAAGACACTTTAATAGTGTAATCTTGTTTAGCCTTTATAGATCTAAATCCAAGAAAATAACTCAAATATGTTAAGTAACATACATACTCTGCAATCTAACAAGTCTCTTACTCAATTGTCTTTGTTATTTCAGCTTTCCAAAAGATACTATACATTCATCTTCTTCAAGCTAGAAAATGGATAAGAAGCAGCTAGACCTCTTGTTCATTTACTCTGCAGCAATTATGGTGGGAGCAATGTTCTTTAGTGTTGAAGCTGCACCAGTTGAAGATAAACAAGCTTTGCTTGATTTCCTTCACAACATTAATCACTCTAGTCACCTAAACTGGGGAAAGAGCTCTTCTGTATGCAAAAATTGGATAGGAGTTACTTGCAACACTGACCAATCCAGAGTTATAGCTCTTCAACTACCAAGAACAGGATTGAATGGTCCAATCCCACCCAACACACTTGATCGCCTCTCAGCACTCCAAACTCTTAATCTTGCATCAAACAATATAACTGGTTTTTTCCCTTTTGGTTTCTCTATGCTAAAGAATTTGAGCTATCTCTACCTCCAATTGAACAAAATTTCTGGTCCATTGCCATCAGATTTTTCAGTGTGGCACAATCTCACTGTTGCCAATTTTTCCCACAATTCTTTTAATGGGAGCATCCCCTTTTCATTGTCAATTTTGACTCATCTCAGTTCTTTAGCCCTAGACAACAACTTACTTTCAGGTGAAATTCCTGATCTCAATATTCTTACCCTGCAAGAGCTCAATTTGGCCAACAATAACCTTAGTGGGGTTGTGCCTAAATCCCTTCAGAGATTTCCTAGTTTGGCCTTTTCTGGTAACAATCTTACATCTGCACTTCCTCATCCAAGAAGGAAAAGAAAAAGACTTGGTGAACCAGCATTGTTGGGAATCATAATTGGTTGTTGCGTGCTGGGACTTGCTACGGCGATCGCAGCTTTCATGATCTTGTGTTGCTATCAGGGTCTTAAATTGCGATCTGCAGAACATGGTGAACAAGGAGGACTGAAGTTCAAGAAAAAGGAAGTCTCTGAGGAAAAAGAAGCTTCTGAGAGTAGACACAAGAACAAAGTTGTCTTCTTTGAGGGTTGCAGTCTCGCGTTCGACCTTGAGGACCTGTTGAGAGCATCAGCTGAGGTTCTTGGAAAGGGAACGCTTGGTACAGTGTACAAGGCTGCTCTAGAGGATGCGACAACCGTGGCGGTGAAGAGGTTGAAGGAGGTCACGGTTGGGAAACGAGAGTTTGAACAGCAGATGGAGATAGTAGGGAGTATTAGGCACGAGAATGTAGCTGCACTAAGGGCTTATTACTATTCAAAGGAGGAGAAACTTATGGTATATGATTACTACGAACAGGGCAGTGTCTCAGCAATGTTGCATGGTATGTTACTTCTGTTAACATTTTTTATTTCATCTGCTCCTCCTATGTAGTGTCTCAAATCTCTTAGTAGAACATACAAGTGTTGTTCTAAATTAGAATTTTTTATGTTGGTTAGTTGAACAAATCAGTCAAAAGGAAGCTGAGAAAAACGCCTTTTGCACCTAAATTCAGGTCATTATTTTGATTTCCTTCCATTCTTGAATGGTGATATACAGTTAATATGATCAAGAGCAGGATTTTGGCTAATATTCATTTGTTGCATCTGATGAGACTTTTATATTTAACTCAGTGGAACTATGTGTTTTCCAACAGAATTAGATTCTCTTATGTTGTTGAGTGGTTGAAATTTTGTGTTTATCACTCTCTTTAAGGTACACAAAAGGACCCAAATCCGGCCTGTGACGCGTGTGTAAATTGTCTGAGATTTTTGTAGAAATTTCTAATGTGAATTATGCTTTGGCATGTCCATCTGCAGGCAAAAGAGGGGTGAACAGAATCTGTTTAGACTGGGAAAGCAGGTTGAGAATAGCAATTGGTGCAGCAAGAGGTATTGCCCAAATCCATGCTCTACAAGGAGGAAAACTAATCCATGGAAACATAAAAGCCTCAAACATCTTCCTCAACTCCAAAGAATACGGTTGTCTATCTGATACTGGTCTAGCAACATTGATGAGTCCAGCATCCGCACCAGCATTGCGAGCCACAGGGTACCGCGCACCGGAAGCAACCGATCCTCGAAAAGCAACACCGGCATCAGACGTGTTCAGTTTCGGGGTGCTGCTTCTCGAGCTTCTAACAGGGAAAAATCCCACAACACATGCCACAGGAGGTGAGGAGGTTTTCCACTTGGTTAGATGGGTAAGTTCTGTGGTTAGAGAGGAGTGGACTGGGGAAGTGTTTGATGTAGAATTACTGAGGTATCCAAATGTAGAGGAAGAAATGGTTGAGATGCTACAAATAGGGATGGCTTGTGTTGTGAGGATACCAGATCAGAGACCAACAATGGCAGAGGTGGTGAGAATGGTAGAGGAAATTCATCACACTGACACTGAATCTAGATCAGAATGTTCTACTCCAACTCCTCATGCAATTGAGACACCTTCTACGCCTCTTCCACATTGACCTTCATTTGTTTTTTTGTAGTACGTAGTCGTTAGCAGAGTTTCAAATTATGGTCCGCAAGCGCACTTGCCACCCCAACATAATGCGTTTTAGAGTCCCAACATTGGCAACTGCAACAACGATTTAAAACTCTAGTTTTTTCTTAAGGTTCTTGTCAGTGTTAACCTGTTCGGAATATGATAATGATATCTCCCAACAAATGATTTTTTGGAGTTCAATCTTGTGACATCACATTTACGTGATCTTGTTTACCTATCACGAGATCAACACCTTATTGGGAAAACTCTGGTTGTTAATGATGTAATTTAGTTCCTGCCTCAATTTTAATTTATATTTTTCCTTCACTGAGCAATGGTGCTGCTGATCTAGTGGGTGTAGAGTTGGTAACAGAATTGGCGCCAAGTCCTTAAGCGCTACTCGAGGTAGGTATTGTCAAACTCAAGTAGGGTCCATTGTTTTGACATAGCGTCGTAACGAATCTTCTTTTTGTTCCGTGATTGTGGGGTTGGGCTCCCCAAATGTCCTCTCCTTAAGAACACAATCAAATATAACTAGATCTAGACCTTAATAAAATAGTAATATGTTTTTTTAACCATATTCTATATGTATTTTCTAATGAGATAATCATATTTAACTTGGGTGTGATAAATGTTCAAGGTTTCTAATGAATGTACCTCTTAAGAATTTAACATTCTACTTCAAGGGTTCAAACAATCACTTTAACCACTGCGACTTACATTCATTGAATAAAATATTAATATGTTCACATAATTAAAATAATATTAAGACGGGGTTGTCTAAATAACCCATGCTCAATTTTGGGTTATATCACCCAAGGCCTTGTTGTACCAGCTATATTGTGACACGTGTCACGTTATTATCCACATCACTTTTAATATTTTTTTTCGTAATATATATTTTATTATTTAATTTAATTCTAGAACAACCCCTGCTAATTTAGCTAATAGCTTAGTACTCCTCCCTTTTTAAAAAATTAAAAAATATACTCACAATCCTCTTTCACGTTCTTCCTTTAGTTTCAAAAGAAAAAAAAACGTTCTTCCCATTGCCGGCGGCAACCGCGACCTAGATCGGCGTGGTGTGGTGGTGGACGCTTCTCTAACCAGCATGCCAAAGTCGTTTGCCTCTTCTTCTTACATTCTTCTTGAATTGGTTTGTTTTTCTTCAATTCAGTTGTTTACACAGTTTACAATTTCAATTTTTCTATACTGTTTTTATTTCAGTGGTTGATTGTTTCCATGGAATTTTAAGACTTTAATCTGAGTCTAGTTTCTTTTCTGCAACTGTGGTGTTGCATTTCTACATTTGCACAATCTGATTTTTATGATGCCCTTAAGCTGTTCGATAAAATGCTTCATTGAAGTGTCTTTGTTCAATTACTTTGTAGTAAGATTGGTGTCAATCCTGGCTCTGAGTTTCGAATGATTACATATCATGCTTTTTTCATGTTGAACTAGTTGGTGTCTTCTGTGACATCGAAGATTGTCAAGATGTCATTGAAGTGTTTCATTTGTTGGCTGGCCTTGGAAGGTTGTTCCCATGTCATGGTTCTTCACAAAGCTGTCAAATTCTCTTGGTTTTCCTCTCACCTATTAAGGGTTTCACTATCCATCTTTCAATTTTTCTTTTGCCTTTTGAATTACTGATTTGGATTGATTATGGTATTGCTGCTGTATGTGTTGTTGTGTCTGCTGCATCGGAATTTCACATCAACATCATTATGTTTGCTTGAGGTGGCCACTCCTTCTTTTTAGCAATTTGTTTGCTATGAACCGAACTGAATCAGCTACCACATTCTTAGAGATCTTCAAGTTTCACTGTTTTTCTTTTCTTTCCTGCACTTTTTTCTCGTTTGAAAGGAGTCTGAGAGGTTGACCTGCTTTTTTCGCTTAACGCCAGTGTCACTTTTATCTATTTGTAATTTCATCTCATAGGTATTCATGCCCTTTTTTTTGCTGATCAAGTTTCTATTACTTCTGCCAGGATTAGAGACAAGAGTCCAAAAAAGATGGTAACATCTACGCAATATGAAAGATTTTCAAAGGATTTTGTCATGGGAGGAGTTGCAGCAATCATATCAGAGAGTGCAGTGGCACCAATTGAGAGAGCCAAGCTTTTATTGCAAAACTGAAATGAATTGATCAAAAGAGGACGACTCAAAAAACCATACCTGGGTGTGTCAAATGGCTTTAAAAGGGTTTTCCTGGAAGAGGGTCTGATTGCTTTTTTGGAGAGGTAACCGGGCCAATGTTATAAGATATTTCCCCACACAGGTGAGTTATTCACTTTACTGACATTCTGATTACTGTTCAAGAACTGTATCCCCACATACACCATTTTAATCTCCTCTTTCTTTCAAGATATCATACACATTATCTTTGAAGAAAAGAAAAGAAATCAAAAGAATGAACATGACATGTTATGTGGGATGCTGATATGTAGTTATATACCATTAAATGTATCAGGTAATTATTTCTTGTGCAGCTCACTAAAAAATAAAAATGGGCATCACATAATAGCCGTAAATTCTTGTGTTCATGGGTTTTATATTTGTTGTCATCCATTGATTTTAGATATTAAAGTAAGACGAATATTTGATAACTTCTCTTCCATCCTAGCCTTTTGTCTGCCTAATTCACTATTAAATTGAAAATTATATATCTCAGAGCCTAGACTAATCGCATTTTCTTATACATAGTTATTTTATGGCATGATATAATATGTACCTGACAAATAATCACATTCTTTGATATGTGATCATGTCCAATTTGTAGTTTTGTACATTATTCCCCCTGAACATGCTTTGTGTTTTTCCTGTCATCACATGTGAAATATCATTAGCTGGGCATCTGCGCTTATATAAAATAGTGGCTCATACATATAGAAGAGAAACCATTAATTTGACTGCTTTCTATTCCCATCAACTCATGTGATCATGTTTCTCAAATAATGATTTTCTTTTATGTATTAGAAATAGTATAGTGTTTGAGCAAAGAGTTAATTGGTCTATAGGCTTTCAATTTTGCATTCAAAGGTTACTTCAAAAGCATCTTTGATAGTCCAAAAAGAAAGACGGGCAAATTAAATGGTTTGCTGGGAATGTGGCTTCAGGCAGTGCGGCAGGAGCGACTACTTCACTGCTTTTGTATCATTTAGACTATGCACGTACGCAATTGGCTATTGATTCACTGGAGTGCCGTGCTACTGATCAGCGCCAGTTTAAAGGAGTAGTTGATGTTTACCATAAAACCTTATCAATTGACGGAATTGCTGGCTTGTACAGGGGATTTGGGGATTCAATATTAGGAATCACCATGTATCGAGGGATGTACTTTGGGATCTATGACACTATGAAGCCCCTTGTTTTAGTTGGGCCTTTTTAGGTAAGCATTACTACTTTTATAGAAAAGGTCTATAATTCACAGCCAACCAAAAAACATGTAGTTGATACTCTATACTTTTAACTGATTTTTTAGTGTAATCTGTTTGATCTGTTCCACGGGGTATGTTGCCAAATACAAACATTTACCCTGGATTCTGCTAGCTATATTGATGCTTAATGCTGAACTCTTGATTGTAGCTGTATTTTACAAATTCTTTTGCCAAATTTTAAACCTTCTACACCTAGATAAATGGCAATGTCTGAATAATTAGAAAAATAATATAGCATTTTATTATGTCCAAAATGACACATACTAACATTTAAAATATTGATTTTCTCATTTTATGTTGATGTTTTTTTTTTAAGTTCATTTTATGTTGATGTTGATGTTATATTAATTATAGTAAGTGGATGGCATTGTTGTGCTATGTCTTTGACTCTTTTCCCACCGTTTCTTATGCTCAGCAGCAACTTTGATGATCTTATTAAAATTGGTAAAATGGTAAACTTCACAATCTTTATAAATTTAAATGCTTTGTTTAACCAAAAAATATTTTATATGATCTATATAATATATTTTTTTTGTATATAGAACATAAGTAATATACTTAAACGGTGCAAACAAAGACTATAACTTGTGGAGTCCTGGTGACAGAGTCTTTTTATAAGGCCTCCCGTGTACAGGGTTCGAAGCATACCCAGTGCAATTTTGAGAAATAGTTTTACATTATTATTCTTTTACCTAGCATGCTGGGCAAATGTGTATAATTTCCAAATTTTTATCCCTATTTAAATATTTGTTTTATTTATTTGACATCTCATCATCTACATATTTTTAAACAGTTTTATTAAAAGGTATATATATGAGAACAGCTATATATATTTTTAAACAGATTTTATCCCTATGTATATATGTGTGGAGAGAATACAAAATTGAGAAGCAAATTTTTAAAATATTGACATAACTCATAATAAATTTCTAATATTCATATTATATGAATTAATTGAATCTTTGATTTTTCTTATGAACATATGCGTGTATTATTGATTAATAAGTATTTAATTTAGGTATTGAAATTTTATTGAGACATGTGAAAAAAAAAATCTAGCTCTACCACTGGTCATTATGTGTATAGGTTAACTAGTTTTGATGAGTGTTTCGAGTGAAAGGTTTGTTCTAGACCACCTTACTTTAATGTTATATTTCACTACCAACGTGTGATTTCCATCACCACCACCACTGCTATTTCCACCACCACCTTTGCCATCTACCGCTAAGTCACGCCCGAAACGACCTCCATCACTACCGACATCAGTAGTGATTGACAACGCTAGCGACTGTCAGAGTCGTTGATACCGTAAGGGCCACTTAGGCATGTGCCTTAGATCCCAAAACAAAACAAAAAATTAGTACTATAAATAGAAGATTAATATATTAAGTTTCTTTAAGATTATTGTCGATTGAAAATCACTTTAACATTTTCACCTTAAGCCCCAAAATGTCTATACACGGCTCTGGCGACAGTAAAGGTGGCGACTACGTTAGTGAAGGTGGTAAAGGCGACGACTACGACTGTAAGAATGTTGGTGATGGTGGTGGCAATGATGAAGGTAGGGGAGGTAGTTTCGTTGATAGTGGTAACGGAAGCAGTGTAGGTTGGGGTGGTAGTGACAACACATTAGGTTTCGTTTGATATGTTGTTTTATGCATGACCATATAAGTTATCACCACTAACGCCACCTCGACACCTCCACCATCGCACTCTTACACTGCCACCACCCTCTACAACCACTATACGACCACAACTGCCACCACCACCACCATCACCTTACAACACGACCAATACTGCAACAACAACCTCCTACAACACTTTCACCACCACAATACCCTCCACCACCACCCTCCACCCCCAAAATCGGCTCCACAACCCTCCACCAACAACGTCATCGTCACCTACATAACTTACCACCACAACATATTTAAAAGAGTTTGTTTGGATATTAAGGGTTATTTAAACCAATAAATATGCCTTAACCAAAGTAACTAAAATAATGTCATTCATATTTAAATAAACTTATAGAGGTGATGGTGGTCATGGCTATTGAGGTGGTGGTGATGTAGTCGTGGAAGCGACCATGGTTGTGGTGAACGGTTGTGATGGAGGTGATGGTAGAGATGGTGGTGGTGGTGGTGGTGTTGGAGGGTGGCGGTCGCAGTAGAGGTGACGGTGGTGGAGGCAATGACGGTGGTGGTGGAAATGGAGTGGTGGCGGTGGTGGTGACAGTGGTCGTGCAGGTGGCGACGATGTGGTGGTGGCCGATTGTGGTGGTGGAGGGTGGCGATAACAGTAGGTGATGGTGGTGGTGGCAATGGAGTGGTGGCAGTGGTGGTGACGGTGGTCGTGCAAGTGGCAACAATGTGGTGGAAGTGATGGTAGAGGTGGTGGTGGAGGGTGGCGGTAGTAGTGGATGTGATGGCGGTGGTTATGAAGGTGGTAGTGATCGTGCCGGGGGTAACGATGGTGGTAGTGGACGGTTGTGGTGGACATGATGGTAGAAGTGGTGGTGGTGGTGGAGGATAAAGGTGATGTCTCTACATTTTATTTAAAAAAAACTCACTCGTTTAACTTTTTACTTAAAAGTCACTTTTTTTATATTTTCTTTGTAAAAAAAATAAGTAACTTATATTTTAAGAGCTTAAAAGTCACTTTCAAACAAAAAAAAAGAGCTTAAAAGTCAAAAATAAATTGGGCCAAACACTACCTTCATCCTTAAATTTAATATCCAAGTCAACACAAATTTTCGTGGATCTTTTTTTTTGACAGTAAATTTCCGTGGATCTTGCCTTGCTTCCACTGTAAGTATCTCAACCATGTAACTATTTTTTAAAAAACAAAACATGTAACATGTATATTAAGTTTCCGTTTTAAAAGAGACATCAAATCCTTTATCATATATATCTCAGTGTTTCCATGAATCTCAACCATGTATCCTTTTTCATTTACCCCAAATCAAGTGCGTTACAGATTTCAATTGATTCACTTAGATTCTCATTCTCAAATCCTCATTATGAATTTCAAACAGATACCTAAAATTTACCAAATATTGCTTCAGAAAAATCCTCAATTTTTTCAAATCCTCAACTTTGAAAAATAGTTTCTGTACTCATTATACTGTGTCACAGAAAATCTGATAAAGTGGCTACAAGGTATGTTCTAAGGCATTGTGATTTCTTGATGTGTGCTCTTCGGTCACATAGAAAACGTGTTCTGCAGCAGCTCCTAAGGTTGCAGAAAAAATAAACAGCAAAACAGGGAACCAGATGAGGCGAAAAACAACTCTGCTCGAAAAACAGCTCCTTAGCATCATAAAAAGAGAGGTCATGTGAGATTCCACCTGCTGAATATGCTCAAAACCCAGCCAAGGAAAACAAGAAATTAGCAACTAGGATATTAGAAACAAACTCTTACAAGTGAGTAGATAGTACAAATAAAAAGTAACAGAACAGTACCTAGAGTCAAAAAAAGAAGAAGAAGAAAGCACAAAAGAATAACAAAACATGGTACTCAAAACAGAAACATAAAAACGTAGGTAAAAATATCACCATACTTGTTTGCTTCATCACATGCCATCGGAAACTCAGAGCCAGGATTAACACCATTCTTACTACAAAGTAATTGAACAAAGACACTTCAATGAAGCATTTTATCGAACAGCTTAAGGGCATCATAAAAATCAGATTGTACAAATGTAGAAATGCAACGCCACAATTGCAGAAAAGAAACTAGACTCATATTAAAGTCTTAAAATTCCATGGAAACAATCAACCACTGAAATAAAAACAGTATAGAAAAATTGAAATTGTAAACTGTGTAAACAACTGAATTGAAGAAAAACAAACCGGTTCAAGAAGGACGTAAGAAGAAGAGGCAAACGACTTTGGCATGCTGGTTAGAGAAGCGTCCACCACCACACCACGTCGATCTAGGTCGCGGTTGCCGCCGGCAAAGGGAAGAACGTTTTTTTTTTTCTTTTGAAACTAAAGGAAGAACGTGAAAGAGGATTGTGGGTATATTTTTTAATTTTTTAAAAAAGGAGGAGTACTAAGCTATTAGCTAAATTAGTAGGGGTTGTTCTAGAATTAAATTAAATAATAAAATATATATTACGAAAATAAAATATTAAAAGTGATGTGGATAATAACGTGCCACGTGTCACAATATAACTGGTACAACAAGGTCATGGGTGATATATCCCAAAACTGAGCATGGGTTATTTAGACAACCCCTATTAAGACTGATGTAGGGATGATATTAATTTTTTGTACATCCAAATCTTAAAAATATGTCACGTCAATCAATTAAATTAAGTAAAAATCGCTTCTCCCACGTCTTAAAAATCTGGTTAGTTAACCATGTAGTTTACTTTTTTCCAAGAGTAATTATATTCATCATTTAGTTTATTTAAAAAAATAAAATCATTTTGTTTCTGAGTAAATTATGGCAACAAATACTAGTATAAATTCTATCTATTTATTTATAATAAGGTATTTTGTATTTAGAGAAAATGCCTTCTCCTTATGAAACAATCAGAACAAAATAAAATAAAAACACGAGGAAAATAAAAACACAAGGAAAATACCATTATATTCTCGAGTCAACAAACCCCCATACTAAAACAACAAAAGATGATTGGTTGATGATTTTGTGTATGTGCTTGTTAGTGATCATGAAATAACTGAAAGGTTGGTAGTCCGAATGGGACCTGAAGCATAACCCTATCTATCACTCATGTTGGTAGTCACTCCCTCACCGTGGTTAATATTTTTAGGTAAAGGTTTAAGGTGTGCTTAGGACGAGTCAAGTTTGAGACATGCCGAAGTTATTCAGCCATGGTAGCTGTTAGTGAGTAGAAGGTGAGAAGTAACAAGTGTATGATATAGTGGAGAAGTTGAATAATATCTAGATGACGATGTACTCGTCATTACCGTCGTTTTGACTGTAATATTGCTAGGATTACTTTCGAACGGCTTTTAGGTGAAAATCGGCTCGATAGCGGTGATGAGTTGGCGAATCGAGTCGGAGATGACGATTTTGTGGGCCACACCTTATGGGGAGATTATGGGCATGGTTCTAAGGATATTCCATGAGTGAATATTCCTTTTTATTTTTATTTTTTTAGGGTTTTATTTAAATAAAATGAGTTTTTATTTAAATAAAATGTATTTAATTATTTTTAAACTATGGTTTATTTATAAAATTAATTCTGAAAATATTTTTGAGGTATTATGGAAGTGATGCACAAAATTTTGGAGCCAAAATCATTGATAAGGTTTTTGAATTCAAAATTTGATGCATTAAGGAGGGAAATTGTGTAATTGATGCATTAATTCTTTTTGGTTTTATTTAAATTATTATTTTTAAATATTTTTGGAGAAAATATGCTGAAGATTGTGAGGTTGGACGGCCAAGAGCCTTGGAGGAGAATTAAGGAGACTTCTTTTCCAATTATTTCCTTATTTAACTAGGTTTTTATGAAATGAGTGATTTAAGGGATTGATTCTTTTAACTTTTAATTAATAGATGATGAATATTTACACTTTTGAAACCTTTAAGGATCTTCTTTATATCTGATTTACAAACGTTTGGATTCAGCTTTAAATATTTAAAAAGCTAAGGATTTAAATGATAGTTTTAAAAGGGATTTAATTAGGAAATAAGCCAAATTTTGAGGATTCAATCAAGAAAGGTTGGAAGAGTCTATAAACCCTAGAATGAGCTGAAAATTTCGTGGATATGAGCCTCTTCTTGGGGAGAAAGAAAATCATTTAATGTTTGGCTCTCACACCTCACTATAAATAGAGTCTTTCCCCCTCTCATTTCTTCACATCCAAGAGCTCTCCTCTCCTCTCTTAGTGTGTGAGCTCTCTCTCCCTCTCTTGATCTTCTTTTTATTTTTCTTGTTCTTAGTTTAGTTTCTAAGCCTTGAGCAAGGTCATTCTCAATATGCTCTATGGTTGCAGCTTAAGTTGATCTGCCAAATCCAGAAGAGAATGATTTTAATCGAGTTGCTTAGAGATGTTTGGGAATATGTGGATTTTTCTTAAAGAATTTATTGATGTTTGTATGATGTTCTTATGATCTTTAAAAAAATGATTTTAGAAATGAGGTTTTGATCTTACGAAAGAGGAAGTTTTGGTTTTTTCGAGATTTTAAGGAGATATTTTCGAAAATATGGGGAAGGGATATACTATAGCTAACGATTGACTAATTCGTAACATTACTCTGTCCGTTCGTTGGTAGGACCTTTTTGAGTGTAGACCTAGCTTCAAGGAGCAACCCGAGACTTTTAGGAAAGCGTACCTTCGAGGTAAGGGCACTTCGGCCTCAGCTTAAATAAATTGTTTGTGATTGTGATTGTTAGAAAGCATGATACTAGGACTATCGATGATATTAGTGCTAGATATGCTATATGATGATGATGTACTAAATGTTAGCTAGTGTTATTATGAACATGTTTATGTGCCCAAGATGTTAACTACATTTATTGTTATGCATGCAAGTTACTATGTTATGATATTTTGTTCATATCAGATGAACGTAAAAGGCTTAGGGCCTAGTGATGACGACTGACTTGCATGGCATGCGTATGTGGGCCAAGTGACCTGGAGTGGGCTTCGTTGACCACAGCTTGTGATCTGGACTGGGCTAGTCGGTGGTGACGTTCAGGGGATGGACCTGAACAAAAGACGAATGTGAAACGACGGTGCGTTGGAGAAGTCCAACCTCGATCATCAAGCTGTTGGGCAGCGGTGCGTTGGAGGTGTCCAACTCCGATCGTGGAGTTATGTAAGTCCTGCCTTTCCAAGAGGGATTGACTTAATGGATATTCGAAACGTCTGCATGCATGTGCACGAGCATTGACTAACAATAACTTAGAACTATGAGTTAGTTCCCCGTAATTGTGAACTTAAGAGCTAAATATAGTTCCCTTATGTGTGAATGTTAGTTTGAGGCAGGACTTGTGATTGGTAGGGAAGCATACCCTACCTATGATATGTGTGTGTTAGAAGTTGACCTTTGTTGGTTTCCTTGTTTGTTGTTTGGGGCGCTTAACGCATAGATGACAAGCATGCGTGTGATCAGTCGAGATGCGACCATATACCTGCTTGATGTGGACGACGATAAGGCTCGAGGCATCAACCGTGCGACTGATGGTTCCACTAAGGGATAGGCGAGAGCAGAGGATGCGAGGAAGCGAGACGATGTGATGCGAGCGTTGGAGGAGGCCTTGGAGATCATGCAGCCTATGAGTCGGGTATTGAGTGTGATAATTGAGTTTGTACTTGGGGGTTAGCCGAGTTTGATTTGAAAGAATCATTGTACGCTTCCAAAGCTTTTATTAATGAAATGAATTATTCAGTCTATTTCTCAAGTTACTACTTCTTTATTATTAAGCTATGTTTCAAAAAGGTTTTTATTTCGGCTAAAATTCGTCCACGTTTTTCGAAAAATATTAATAAATTGACCCCCGAGATTTAGGGATGTTACATTCGTGTTTTGGAAGTGGTCACCACACATGTTCAAATCATCAAATCATTCAAGTCATACAATCCTAACAATTTATTTGCACGTTAAGGGTTCGTTTGGTGGACAGGATATGATAGTAATCATATTCTGTTGTTATCTGGTGTTTATTTGCACGTTAAGGATCTGTTTGGTGTACTTTGGAGAAATCAATATTTTTAATAATATTTATTTAATTTATTTAACCTCTATTTTTAATTTTTTATCACTTGTCAAAACTAAGTTAAAAACAATTGATTGACTACATAATTTTAATTAAAATAGACTCCCTTAAAAAATAAGCTAATCAACAAAATTAATTTACTAATAGTTATTTTAAAACTGTTCCATGCTAGAACATAGAGAGGGAAGGTAGTACCCAAAGTATGAGGACGGTGATGAGAATGCTTAGAGAGAGAGGCTCTAACCGCTTAGAGAGAGAAAATGTAACTGAATTTCAATGTTATTATTATTCCGAATGAGCTAAGAGTCCCTTGGCAATTGGTATTTTCCTCCTATTTATAGAGGTGGGGTTGGGCTTTGGCGCCTCTAACTTACCCAAGTGGGCCAGTTGGGCCTCGAGAAGGGAGGCCCAAGATCATGGTGCGTTCCCCGCCCAAGGTCAGGTTTCCTGGGCGAGGGACCCTGGGGTCTCGCCCAGTCCACAAGTCCACAAGACACCGAGCTCGAAGCATGAGAGCTAAGTGTGTCTTTAAACAAAAAACAAGGCAACATCCCTAAGAATACTGACAAAGACCTAAAAAATCTTAAGAATCTAGAAGTGAAAAACAATGGCCAACATGGCCTGGTAAATAAAGCCTTTACAATCAACACTCTGGATCTTCAGTCGTGCCCTCCTCTTCCAGGCGATCCAAGTCCACAAGCAGGCTTGTGGCGAAGGCTTCTAGTCCGCCCGCCTTAACATGGTTACGCACGTGCTTTGAATCGTGGTACCCTGTCGCGTGTTGCGTCCATCCCACGCGCCAAGCCTTGAAATAACGCCAGGGTCGGTGAATCCCCAAAATTTCAACCGCTACCTTTGACATGTCCCTTCTAGTCACATCACAACTTTAACAATTTGAATTTCGACCAATCGGCAGCAACCGTTGCGGCTTTCATTTAATGCAACACCCCCGCTTCCCCAAAATCTGTGTCACGTCTCCCGAGGTAATCATTCCACCTTTGCCCTGATGAGACACGTTCTCCCAACCGCCTCTTATCCTAACCTTTAAATTCAACTTCTTTCTCTCACTTGCCACTTTTGAAACCCTCCACAGCCTTGCAAAGCTAACCAAGCTATTACCTCAGCATCTTCTCCTCTTCCGTCTCAGTTCCTTTCTGCAAAAAGATGACTCCTCAACGCCGCACCAAAAGATCCTCACGACTTCAAAGCCCCGCCCAAACATCCCGCGCCCCGACCACTCCTCCTCCTGCCGATCCCCTTCATGAAAATGAAAAGAATGCCTTCTGGCACAAAATTCTTTCTACCCTCCGCCCGTCCGCCACCAGAGAACCCGTTCTGAAGGCTATTTGCCAACCCTCCGAATTGTCCACCGACAAATCTATCGCTGAGTTGGCCCACCGAGTCGGAGGGTTATGCCATGAAAAATCTCTCGAAGATGTCCTCATTACTAGCCGGGGCTTGAGCAGCCGCCGCCCCTGGAAATGCCGCACACTCGAGCAAGGCGCGGAAGAGCCCCACTTCTTCTACGTTTATGAGTACTTCTTTCTTGACCTGGGGATCAAACTACCCTTCTCCCCCTTTCTTTACCAGGTTTTTAGAGAAATCAACGTGGCCCCAAGTCAACTTCATTTGAACGCTTGGGTCTTCACCCGATTCTACGAGATCCTGTGTGATGCCATCAACCTTGAGGCCAAAACCTCCCATTTCTTTTACTTCTATGGCGTGGAACCAAGATCCTTAAAAGTTGAGACTCCCGGGTGGGTATCCCTAAAGTCTCGAACGGGTCGACAGCGTCTCCATCCATATAAGAGTAACATCAAGATGGGGCCCGGGCGCCGATATTTTCGTGTAATCGTGCACCCTTCCTATCCTGAAGCTTTCACACGCCGGGATGGGACTGCTTCATTTCCTCTTTACTGGACCGAGGATCCCCGCGACGTTCCCCCACCAACCGACGCATCACTGGACAGTGAAGACAAAGCCATCCTCTGCTTCCTCGCTGGGTTCCCCATCCTGGAATGCTCCCAGTTGCTCGAAGCCGTTCGCGAAAACACACTCCACACCCTCCTAGAAGGGATTGACTTTACTGCGGCCGCACTGCAGCGCGCCCTAACTGCCGATCCACTCGAGTTTCCTCCTGTTTTCAATACCCAGGTGATCAAGAGGAAACGTGTCGCTGCCGATTCTGAAGCCGAGGCTGCCACTCTTCCTTCAAAGAAGGCCGAAGGATCTTCTTTAACTGATCTCGTTCCCGGCGCAGCTAGGACTGATGAGGCTACACCGGGTGTTGCCCCATTGCAGCCTACTGACGACCTAGCTCCCAGATTCCATGGTGATGCCGCTCCCCCTTCCCCCCCGAAGAGGTCCCAAAAATCCAAAGAAGTTAACCCTGGCTTAGAGGAAAAATCCGGGGTCGAGACTTTCTCGCCCCGAAAGTTGAAAAAGAAAAAGAAAGGCGAGAAATCTTCGACTAGTGAAGCATCCGCCCCACGCCCGGAGAAAAAGAAGAAAAACAAAAGCGAGAAACCTCCAGCTGACGAAGCGTCCGCCCCACACCTGGCGAGCGAAGAGACGCCGAAACACGTGGGCGGTGATGAGTCCTCACCTTGTCCGAAGGGGGTTTCCGCTGGTCTAAAACCCTCTGAAAATTCTCCCCAAACAACTCCTTCTCCTGATCCAACCGAGGCGGGCCCAGCTGGAGAATCTCTCGCCCGACCGGCGAGCCCTCAGGACGAAGGTGCAAACTCCCAAGGGTCGCCATTCTTTTGCTCCCCAGTGCAGAAACCAACCATGTTATTTCCGGCGACCAAGCGGGACCTTCAGCGAGCCAACAACCTTCCCTCATCGCATTTATGTTGTCCAACGCCTCCCTTGGTGATATGAGAGCAGTCGAGATTCCTGACCTTGATATTGCAGCGCAGGAAGCCCTCAACCACCTCTTACGAGCGGGGTGCCTCTTTGCCCAATTATCTCAAGACTCAACTTCCTCCGCAGAAGTGGAGCAACTTCAACAAGAGGCTGACAGTTACCGCGTTGCCACGCAGGAAGCTCACAAAGAATGGGACAAGTTGCTGACCCAAGTGGCAGCTCAAACGAGGAAATTGACCAACGTGGGTGTCGAGATGAGTTACTACGACGAGGACATGGCTGCTTGCAAGGAGAGGACGGATGAATTGGAGTTGGATTGGTATGAACTTCAGGAAGAGGTGAAGGCAAAAACAGAGTCAATCAACGCCGGCAAGGCCACTTGCATCCTTCAAGGCCAAGAGATCGCTTTTCTTCAGATCGAGTTGGGAATGGCGAATGAAGCCCTGGCTGACGTGAGGTCGCAACTTGAGGCAGAAAACCAGGCCCTCGCAGATATGGACTCCAAGACCAAGACCTCTCAAGCCAGGTTGGTAGCTGACGTTGCGGCTGAGGTCGTGGAAGAGCGTGGCCGCGACTTCTTTCTTGCCAAGACTCAAGTCCAACATCTCTATCAAGGAATTAACCTTGATGGAATGGGAGCTTTCAAGAAGATTACCCTACATGGGCTTGTTGGCCCTGACGATCCTCCGGGCTTCACCGCTGAGCATTTCGCTGCTGCTGAAATTGAGAGGGAAAAAATGTCAATGTAAAGATAACTATGTTTTGTCATCTTTTGTAAATATCATTTTTGTAATGAATTAGTGTTGTTATATTTTCTTTATTTTGACTTCGTCTTGCGTCTTTCCTTCGCCATTTAGGCAATTTTTGTTCGCCCGTCGCCATTTAGGCAATTTTTTTTGTTCGCCTTGCGTTCGTGTAGCGATTTGAAGGTGCGCCGAAGAAACTAGGACTTTTGCTCATTTTGAGGCTTTCTTTCACACCAATATTTCCTGTAAGAGCAGGTGTGGCCTTGGCGGTTTCATCCTACCAAGGGCTTACACTGCTGGGGGCCCAATGGCCATATGGGTTTACCCAGACTTATGCCTAGTTTAGTTTCTCGCCCATATTTCGGGGAGGCCTCGTATTCCCAGATTTCGGGGAGACTAAGGGGATAAGGGACCCACCCCATTTTGGGGATGAGTCGCTTTCCCGCACACATCACCAACGAGAGGTCAGCGTTTCGCGCCGGACTTTCCCGGAGCAATCCCCAGACTTCAAGGTCGTGTTGGGATTGCCACCTTCGAGGAATTTTTCCCACCGAGCGAACGTGACGTGTTAGTTGAGTTGCTATTTGGATAACACCGGTTCGTGCCGGACTTTCCCAGAGCAATCCCTAGACATCAAGGTCGTGTTGGGATTGCCACCTTCGGGGAATTTTTCCCACCGGGCGACAGTATCTCTTGAATTAGAAGTATTGTTGGTGAATATCCTTTTTGTATTTCATTTGTAAAAGATTTTTTGTACATCGAGGAATGCCTCATTAAAAAACTCCCGTGTCGGAGAAAAAGAGTGTATCTTGACTTTTGATCTTACTGGCTTTTATCCGACCCTTCCGTTGCGCTCTCGCCCTTGTCAATGAACTTCCCTGTCAAAGTATCGTGCCCAGAAACTCATCCTTTGTTCATCCCGTGCTTGCCACCCACTCCACGCCGCCACAGATTTGGCGTTCTTGCCAGCGGGTCATCAACTCGCTCTCTTGCACGCTCCTCTTACCTTTCTTGCCCCTGAAGACCTCTCCTCTCGCCGATTTCCGCTGTCTCGCCCTGGCCTTAACTTTATCCTTGATGCGGTAGGTTGTGCCTCCTCGCTCTGCCTCTAGCTTATCCCAATCCTGTCCAAACAGCTCAGTTCTTCTCTTCCCGCCCTCCTGGCGTTGGAGAATTCTTAAGTCCGCCCCTGGGCTCACCGCCCTTCTTTTCTCCTGCACGCTCGGTCCCTTGCTTATCAAAGCTGGTGTCCTGAACTGCGGAAGTTCCCAGAATTCCATATCTTTAGGGCTCCAACTGAAGAGGTCAAAATTTTCCTCTACCAACTTTTCCAAACGTCGTTCTTGTTCAGACGTGAGCCTGGGCTCAATTGCAAACACTCCTCTACTGAATTTGTACATTTCTAGATCATCAACTATCCCTGCCCAGCGCTCCTCTGCCCTAATGTCTGTGAACGGTCCCTTTCTTTCTGTTTCCTCAACCTCTTTTGCTTGCCTTTGATTTTTCCGTTGTCTCTTTACCTTTTCCCCGACAATCTCTCCTACCCTGCGCTCCTGCTTACCCCTCTTGTTCTGATTTCCCTCTTGAATCTCTATTTCATGACACCGATGTCCCTCGCCAGCTTCTTTTCTGTCGTACATGCTGAGGCAGTTATTGTAACATTCTCTAGCTCGCCTTTGGTCAACCGCAATCTTTCCCACTCTTCCGCACATCAGCGGATATTTAACCGCCAGGTGAGCCGTGGAGATCACCACACAAAGACGGTTAAGTGTGTTCCTTCCTATAATGACGTTGTATGAAGCTACGACCTATATCACGAGGTATCTCACACGAAGGAGCTTGGCATTCTCATCAATCCCGAAGATTGTATCCAACTCTATGTATCCGCGCACCCAAACTTGCTCGCCCGAAAACCCCACCAGAGTCCCTGTATAAGGCATTAAATCTTTATCCGTTAATCCCAGTTGATCGAATGCGTCTCCGTAGATGATATCAACAGAGCTTCCTTGGTCTAGAAGAACTCGGCGGACGTTGAAACTGTTGATCCTGATCATGACGACTATAGGATCATCCTTGTGCGTCTTAACCCCCTCAAAGTCTGCCGTTGAAATTACTATGTCAGGATGCTGGAAATCGAAAGGAGTTTCGTATTGTTGCACCGATGTCACCGCCCGAGCGTGTCTTCTTCTAGCTGAGGTTATTGCACCGCCCCCGCCGAAACCACCTGCAATTGTATTTATCATGCCAACCGGCGGTTCAAGATCTTTATTAAAGGTTTCCTCTGCTCCCTTCTTTCGTGCAGCCAACGTCTCCTTTTTGTCAGTAGTCGGCGTTTGGCGACGATCCTCTCGTCGGCGTTCATCTTGTTGGCGAGACCCCCTGTACATGTTCCCCTGATGTCGCTCTCCATTCCAGCGTTCGCCACGTTCATTCAGCTGCGACCGGCCTGCTCGGATGAGCCTCTCGATTTCATTCTTCAGAGTAAAGCAATCCCCTGTGTCATGTCCCGCTGATTGGTGGTACTCACACCACTTGGTCTTGTCCGTCGTTGCCCGCGGCGGGTCATTCCTTCTTTCGCCCTCTTCAACTGCATGCGTCGCCTTAACTTCACGTAGCAGCTCTGTCAGGTGGGCGTTCAAGCTTTTTCCTGCCTCCTCTCAGCGACGAGGGTCAGCCTGATGCCAGGGCCGGCGTCGCTCAAAATTTTCCTTTTTGGGATACAAAGATTCCCTCGGTACCTTTTCCCCAGTCCGAACCTTCTTGTCCCGTCTTCTGCTTCCCTCTGTTTTCTCCTTGCTTGGCTTGTCTTCTGGTGACATGTCTCTCTCTTCGCGCGCCTCCGCTTAAAAGCGGCATCCTCCTCGTCGAGTATGTACGTCTTCGCTCGGGCTCGCACCTCCGCCATTGACTTGGCTGGCTTTCGGCTCAATTTACTATTTAGCTTTCCTGGCTGCAATCCGTTTTTAAAGGCGCGAGCGCAGGCATTTGGCTCGGATTCCTCTATCTTTACTGACGCAGTGCTGAACCACTTCACGTACTGCTTCCAAGTCTCGCCCTCGGATTGACGCACATTATACAAATCTTCAATCGTCACCTGCTTAGTTTTGCTCGCCGAGAACTGGACAAGGAATTTGGACGAGAAGTCACGAAAGTTCGTGATGGATCCTCGTGGTAGAGTCATGAACCATGCCATTGTCGTGCCTTTGAATGTGGCTGGAAACATCCTACACTTGACCGCATCAGAAGCGGCGCTGATCACCATCTTCGTATTGAAATACAGCAAGTGCTCCTTGGGATCAGCCTTTCCACTGTAGGTTTCCAGCACTATATTCTTCATATTGTCTAGAATGACAACTTCTCTCACTGCCGCTGAAAATGGTTCGAACTCCGCCACAGCCTCTGCCTCGTGCTCTCCCTCATCTTGCTGCTCAATGCGGTAATACTCTAGCTGCTCTTGGAGATACTCGTTTCGCTGTCGTATATCGTCAATACTACTAATCAGACGCCTCCAATCTTGGCTGGAGATCGGTGCCTGAGGTGCCTGAGTCTCTTCTCTTGACGCCATTGGTGACCTCTGCTGCTCTGGCGAGGACGGCAGTGAGGGCAAACAGAGGTGTTGGAGAAGGAGGAGGTGGAGGCAGAGCAGGAGGAGTCACCTGATCCGTCTCCTCACGTTGAACCTGCATATGTCGTGGCTGAGTCCTTTTTCCATACATAACTCACCACTCAGGCTCCCATTCACCAAAATAGAAACCGTGGCAAATTTAAGGCATCTCTTGATCCACCCAATCCACTTTAATTTGCGCAAAAATTCATTCTCCCCATCATGTATTCCAAAACCCCCCACTCTACAGAGTCGTAAGCTTTCTCAAAATCAACCTTAAAAATAATACTCGGTCACTTCTTAACCTTAGCCTCATGCACCACCTCATTCAACATCACCACGTTATCCAACATATTCTGTTTACCCATAAAAGAAAACTACCGCTCATCAATCACCTTCCCAATTACCGACTTCAATCTGATAACTAGCAACTTTGAAACCACCTTATAGATACAACCAATTAACGATATAGGCCTAAAATCATTAAGAGCTTGAGGAGTCTTAACCTTCGGGATAAGAACAATGAATGAAGCATTACATCCCTGCGGCCAAGCCCCCCTCCGCCAAAATTCCTTAACAACCTTGATTGAACCCATCTGGACCCGGGCTCATAGTCCCACCACACTCCCAAACTGCTTGCTTAACCTCGGCCTCCTCCAAAGGACCAACCAGTTCGAAATTGTCCTTCTCAGATAAAGAATTGAACCGCACACCATCAAGCTTTAGCCTATCCTCAAAAAAGTTATGAACTGCCGCCTTTACCCTCCTTGGTTCTTCCTCCCACACTCCATCCACCATCAAACCAACAATAGAATTCGTCATTAAAATCTTTTTTAAATTGACACAACTTTTTTTTTTCTTGAGTCACTACCGGAGACATTAATTGGGCTTGGCTAAGTACCCGTGTCCAACAACATCAATGCTATTTCCTGGATTTATATTTCCTATATCATTTTGTCCAACATTCCCAGAAGACGAGGTGTTATTATTTATTGATCTATTATTAGTTGTGTTAAAAAACTCATCACTTCTTAGAGCATCTTCAATGCTAGTTCTTATTTCTTATTCCCTCCGTTCCCTATTATAAGTCACATTTTTTGAAAAAAAATTGTTACAAAATATAAGTCACTTTCTATTATCTAGGAAGCATTAAATAATTTTTTCCAAGTTAACCCTCATATTTAATATGAAAGAGATGATAAACTTTAGAAGTATTAACTTGGAGAGAGAAAATCATAGGAAAGTAAATAAGGGTAATCTAGGAAAGTAAATCATTTTTATTTACAAATTTATTACTAGTAACTACTTTTCTTAATCTAAGAGAATTAGTTATTTGTGACTTATATATAGGAACGGAGGGAGTAGTTTTTAGTACTATTCAAGTGAGCTCGTATTGCCACATGTGTTTAAGCAACTCTAAAGCAATTTTGCTTCAACCATGAGTTCTTAGTTCTTAGTTCTTACCACTATTCATTTAGTCCCACCAACCACATTATTTATACTTTTTATTTTCATAAAAATAATAAAACAAAACTCATAAAGAAATAAAATAATTTGGATGAGAGAGAAATAATTAATATTTTAAGCTAAGAATCAAAAAGCAAAACTTCTTATATAAGAACTGAGTTCTTATTTTTAAGAATTAAGGAGTCAATGTCAGCACCTCCAATGGTAAAGTTCTTAGTTCTTAACTCCAAAATAAGAACTAAAAACCTTACATTAGGGATGCTCTTATAGGCATACAACAGTTCCACAATGAATTTCAAATGACACTTAAAAAATATTTTCACAAACAAGACTTACTAGGCGCCAATTTGTTGACTCTGAATTTTTTTTTTTAAGCAATTACGAATACATGAACAGTTTGGGGATTGGATTCAAATTGTATTTGATTACTTTTATTGGAAACTTTTAAGTGCCACTACGAAGTTCATAAAAGAACAATGAGCAAAAGTTCTTTAAAACTATGAATAATTTCAAACAAGTGATTCTAAAAACCAGAATAAGGAAGAAGCAAAAGGGAAATGGTAAATGAAAGAAGTAGATTGCATTGAATGTAAATTAAGTCTCACTACAACATACTCAAAATATCCTATTAGCCTTTAGTCACTCAAAATATACTATTAGCCTTTTATCACTTGGATGCGTGTGTTGGTTTAATTTTTATTTCTTTTTCCTTTTGGCCACCAGTCTTCACGGGGAAAAGGGCCTGGTCTAACATGGGCGTACCAATTCCTAAGCCACTTGGGCTGATCATTTTGTATACTTAATGGGCCGGGCAACCCATGGTTCGTTCGGACCAAAACCCAAGCTATAAATAACAGGCACCGCCCAAGCGGCAGGGGGACCTATCATTTCACGCAATTTTATTAGTTTTCATTTACTTCGCTTGCTCTCAGTTTGTTTAGCCCAAGTCTAAGGTTCCATACCGGAACATTGGCGCCCACCGTGGGGCCGAAGAATACTTTCCTAGGCTTCGCTTTTCACCGCGATGGTGACTCGATCCGGGGCGAACGGAGAGAGGAATCACGTTCAACAAAATGATGTTCCTCCCGATGTTCTTCAGCGGATCATGGACGATCTCAATGAACTTCGTCAACATAATCAACAGTTACAAAATCAACTTACTGATCTCAATCAGACTCAAAGGTTACAAGAGGGCGATCGAAGAATGGCTGAGACGGTGGTGGACTTTCAACCTTTCACAGAGGAAATAGCGAACACCGCCGTCCCAGATAATTTGAAGACGTTAAAGCTTGATTCTTATTATGGCGACTCAGATCCGAAGGACCATTTAGTGTATTTTAACACAAAAATGGTTGAAGTGCAAAATGCTGCCATCAACTTTCAAGAAGTCAGCGATGATTTGGTTTACAACTTTGCCTTCAAGGTCAATTGTCAATTTCACAGAGTTATCTACAAAGTTCTTGTCTCAATTTTCTACCAGTCGTGCACAAAAGGTGACTCCGGCGACATTATTCAATGTTCGTCAAGGACCAAATGAGACTTTGCAGTCTTACATGGGGCGTTTCAATCAATTATCTGTTCATTTGGAGGATAAAATGCCGGAAATCTGCATTGCAGCTTTTGAATTGGGTTTGAAGCCGGGTGGCTTAAACAACAATTTAAGTAGAAAACATGTGGAGACAATGGCGCATTTACGCGAAAGGGTGCAAGGATACATCAGAGAGGAGCAGAGCGATCAGATCAAAAACAACCGCCCAAATGCAGCGGTTACAGGGCAGAAACAGCAGTTTGAGGCGAAGAAGGGAGCGGTTGCAGATCAATATTCGAAGGGATGGACTGAACGTGGCAACGCGGGGTATAACAATCGCAACCGTTATGACGGTCGATTTGATAACCGTTCTAATTTCAAAAATCGTGCTCAGCGGTATGGGGCCGTATGGGGTGCGTGGGCCTGGACATTCAATGGCGTGGACCCGGAATCAAAATGATCGTGCAGTGCCTTTGGCGGTTAATTTGACTGAAGCTTTACACACGTGTCTGGAGGCGAACGTTATCCGTTTTCCGCGGCAGCCAAAGCCGTCAACAGGTTATGTGGATAAGAAGAAGTGGTGTGAATATCATAGGATCTCGGGACATAATACTGATGATTGTTTTACTCTGAAGAAGGAGATCGATAAATTGGTAAAGGCTGGGTGTATGAAACAGCTTGAAGGGCGAAGCAATTCAGATGAAGCAGGAACTTCAACAAGGCGAACCGAAGACGGAAAAGAGATTGAGAGTGATGGACAAAACAGACAATCAGAAGGGAAAGCGAAGGGGCGGATTCATTCTATTTTTGGTGGATTCCGCGGTGGAGGAATGACTAATTCAGCTCGTAAGAGGTACGTCCATTCCATTAATGCTGTTTATTATAACGATTGGGGAAGTTGGGCAACCAATCAACCCGATATAACTTTTACTGTGCGAGATTTTGAGGGTGTTCAACCTCATGAAGACGATCCAATTGTTGTAATGCTGAGAATTGCTGATTACGAAATTGAGAGGGTACTTCTGGATCAAGGATGCTCGGCGGATTTGATTTATGGTGATGCTTTTGAAAAGTTGGGGCTAAATGAATCTGACTTGTTGCCTTATGATGGCTCTTTGGTGGGTTTTTCTAAAGAAAAAGTATTTGTTCGAGGGTATGTGGAGCTGAAGACTGTCTTTGGAGAAGGGAAAAATGCGGAGACATTTGCTATTAAGTTTCTGGTAGTAAAATGTACTTCGCCGTATAATGTACTCATTGGGAGGCCATCATTAAACAGATTGGGGGCGATCATTTCTACACGACACTTAACAGCTAAGTATCCGTTGAGCAAAGGAGGAGTTGGAGTTTTAAAGGCTGACCAAATGGTTGCCAGAAAGTGTTATTCAGAAAGTTTCAAGCAGTATGGGCATATGGGAAAGAAGGCAGTGAAAGAGGGGCATCGAGTATATGAGGTGAATGTAGATCAGACAGACATTAGTTTGGATCCTCGTGATGGATTCATTGAGCACAAGATGACATCAGAGGAGGAAACTAAGGCGATCCAGATTGGTGAGCGAAATTTGAAAGTTGGTGTCAATTTAACTACAAGTCAAGAGAACAGGTTGGTAAAGTTGTTATCTGAGAATATGGATTTATTTGCATGGAGTGCAAAGGATCTACCAGGAATCGATCCGGAATTTATCTGTCACAAATTGGCTTTAAATCCCGGGGCGAAACCTATTGTTCAATTCAAAAGAAAGATGGGCGAGGAAAAGGAAGAGGCAGTGAAGGTGGAAACCAACAAGTTACTAGAAGCTGGTTTCATTAGGGAGGTTAAGTATCCGACATGGTTGGCGAATGTAGTAATGGTGAAGAAGGCTAATGGAAAGTGGCGAATGTGCACAGATTATACAGATTTGAACAAGCATTGTCCTAAGGATTCTTATCCTTTACCGAATATTGATAAGCTTGTGGATAGGGCGTCTGGATTCAGAATGCTTAGCCTCATGGATGCATATTCAGGGTATCATCAGATAAGAATGTATCAGCCAGACGAAGAGAAGACAGCTTTTATGACAAATCAGGCGAACTATTGTTATCAGACTATGCCGTTTGGGCTGAAGAATGCGGGAGCAACATACCAAAGGTTGATGGATAAGGTGTTTGACAAGAAGGTGGGGCGGAACATGGAGATTTATGTAGATGACATGGTGGTCAAGTCAGAGGAAATGATGGCACACTGTTCTGATCTCGAAGAGGCGTTTGGCGAGCTAAGAAAGCATAACATGAGACTTAACCCAGAAAAATGTTCGTTTGGAATTCAAAGTGGAAAGTTTTTGGGCTTCATGATCACAAAGAGAGGAATTGAGGCGAATCCTGATAAGTGTAAGGCGATACTTGATATGCAGAGTCCAACCTCAGTTAAAGATGTGCAAAAATTAACAGGAAAGATAGCAGCTTTGTCCAGGTTTCTTCCGTGTTCTGGGGAAAAATCAGCACCATTCTTTCAATGTTTAAGGAAGAACAAAACTTTTCAGTGCACTGAAGAATGTGAAAGGGCGTTCAAAAGTTTGAAGGATCATTTGTTCAGCCCACCAATTTTAGCCAAACCAATTCCAGGTATTTCATTGTCAATGTTTATTTCCATATCTGATAATGTAGTTAGTTCAGTTTTGTTGCAAGAGAATAAAGATGATATGAGGATCATATATTTTGTGAGTCATGCTCTTCAAGGAGCCGAGGTTAGATACCAGAAAATTGAAAAGGCTGCATTAGCTTTAATTATATCCGCCAGGAAATTAAGACCTTATTTTCAAGGCTTTCCAATTGTGGTAAAAACTGACTTGCCACTTCACCAAGTTTTACAAAAGCCTGATCTGGCTGGAAGAATGGTTTCCTGGGCTGTTGAGTTGTCAGAATTTGAAATCACTTTTGACAGGAAAGGTCTGGTTAAAGCACAGGTATTGGTAGATTTTGTCAATGAAATGTCTTCCAGTGAGAAAACTATGGAAATTGGAGAATAGAGTTTGTCTGTGGATGGTTCATCCAATGTCAAGGGAAGTGGAGCCGGAATAATCCTAGAAGGACCAGGAGGTGTGACAGTCGAGCAGTCAGTCAAGTTTGACTTCAAAGCAAGTAATAATCAGGCAGAGTACCAAGCTATAATTGCAGGTTTGAAGTTGGCGATCGAGATGGGGGTCAAGAGCATAATGATTAAAACAGATTCTCAAATAGTTTCCAGGCAAATTCAGGGTGAATATCAGGCGAGGGACGCACAGCTGGCTAAGTATTTACTGAAAGCTCAAGGATTGATAAAGCAGATAGGCACAGTGCAGGTCAATTATGTTCCGAGGGAAGAAAATACAAGGGCGGATATTCTGTCAAAGTTAGCAAGCACCAAGAAGCCGGGGAACAATAAGTCAGTCATCCAGGAGGTTTTAAACAGCCCAAGTATCGAAGAGGACGAGACAATGATGGTGTTGACTGTAGTAGATTTAGATTGGATTGGGCGCATCAAAAAGTGTTTGGAAGCAGAAGGCTCTGATGTGCTGACATTTTCTAAAGATCAAGTTCGCGAGGCAAGTCGTTACACATTGCTGGGCGATCAATTGTACAGAAGAGGGATTGGAGTACCTTTATTGAGATGTGTCTCTAAAGATGAGGCAGAAAGAATCATGTTTGAAGTTCATGAAGGTGTGTGTGCAAGTCATGTGGGAGGCAGATCTTTGGCGGCGAAAGTGCTCAACGCAGGGTTCTATTGGCCAACTTTAAGAGGGGACTATATGGAATATGTGAAGAAGTGTGAAAAATGCCAAATTTATGCAGATTTACATAGGGCGCCACCTGAAACTCTTAGTTCAATGAGTTCATCGTGGCCATTTGCAATGTGGGGAGTGGATATTCTGGGACCGTTTACTCCAGCAGGTTCTCAGATTAGATTTATTTTGGTTGCGGTAGACTACTTCACTAAGTGGATTGAGGCGGAATCAATGGCGAAGATAACAGCAGAAAAAGTCAGAAAGTTTTATTGGAGAAAATTGGTTTGCAGGTTTGGCGTGCCCGCAACTATCGTCTCAGACAATGGAACACAGTTTACTAGCAGGAGCGTGAAGAATTTTTGTGCAGAAATGGGAATTGAAATGCGCTTCGCCTCAGTCGAGCACCCTCAGACAAATGGTCAAGTAGAGTCAGCGAATAAAGTCATTCTCAATGGAATTAGGAAGCGGCTAGGCGAAGCTAAAGGATTGTGGGCTGAAGAGTTGATCACGGTAATTTGGGCGTACAATACTATTCCTCAATCAACTACTGGCGAATCACCTTTCAAGTTGACTTACGGGGTAGATGCTATGATCCCAGCAGAATTGCAAGATGTAACTTTCAGGGTGGCGACTTATAATGAAGACCAGAACGACATGAATAGATTAGTTGATCTCAATTTGGCAGAGGAAACGCAAGCAGAAGTTCGCCTGAGGCAAGCAATGGTAAAACAGAGGTCGGAAAGGCGATACAATTCCAGAGTGGTTCCGAGGAAAATGAAAGTGGGTGATTTGGTGCTGCGTAGTAAGGCAAAGGGACCTGATGATTCGAAGTTATCACCTAATTGGGAAGACCTTACAGGATTCTGCGAGAGCTTGGTCAAGGGGCGTATCATTTGGAGGAACTATCTGGGCGAAGGGTCCCAAGGGCTTGGAACGCACAGCATCTCCGTTACTATTACAGTTGAAGTGCAGGGTGATCGTCCAGTTTGCTTTGTGTTGTACAGTTTGGTTCAGTCTATGTGTGTCTGAGTCTATGTTTCGTTGTTTCAGTTTGTGTGTGTTGAAGACTACGTTTGTTCTTTGTATCGTTTAAGACTATGTTTGTTGTGTAGGACTAAATTTGATGCACTCTTTTCTCTACCCCAGGCGGGAGAGTTTTTAACGAGGCATCAACTATTAATGAATAACAGGTATGCACTCTTTTCTCTACCCCAGGCGGGAGAGTTTTTAACGAGGCATAACCTTTTTAAAGTGATCAAGGGCGTATCATTTTATTTATTTCCTTTACCCATAGCGGAAACTTATCAGCTAAGGTCTATCAATTGGGCGACGTCAGACAATTGAGAAAACAGTAAGTCTCTTAGAACAAGAGCATCCGACCACGAATTCATAAGCACAGCCTTAAATTGGGTTTAAGCTTGTCCAAACTAAGCACAAGTCTCCACGCGAGCATACTAATGAAATCAAGTATCGTGACTTTGATTTCCATGAATAACTAGGTCAAAAATGAAAAATTTGACTAAGTTATGTACACAAAGGCCTTATGATTCCAAAGTAGTTGATTAAGTTTAAACTTTACAACATTTAAGAGATTCACTCAAGGGTATTTTACTATGTACGGTAAAATGTGAGGGTAACGTGCTCAACTAAATGATGAAGGCGGATCGATTTTGGTGAAAGGTTAGTAAATGACATTTATGTTAAGTTATATTTTGAAGCTATTATGCTTATATTTTGAAGTTATATGATAACTTGGATAACTAAGTAAATTTATGCTTATATTTTCAAGTTATATGATAACTTGGATGACTAAGTAAAGTTATGCTCAGTCATAGAATTAGTTATTGTGATAGTTGTTTGGGTGAATAAGGGATAGTGTTATTACAGAAGTTATGAAAATTTTAGGTTTTAGGCAAAGTAATTATGATATGTGTGGGTTTTTAGGCGAAACAATTAGAATGTGAGGCACTCATGTAAATACTGAAAAGAAATTCATAACGATAAAGGAAAGTTTGTTACATAAAGCAAGGAACATAAAGTAATTTAAAGCAAAAGAGGCTCGTAGCCTTTTACATTGAAAGTTGAAAGAAAAGGGGTTAACAAACTAAAAGCCTAGATCATTCAGATAGTTTCGCCACCTCCTTCCTTGTTGTTGGCATTTCCTTCTTCATTTTCTTTGTTTCCTTCTTCCTCTTTTTCTTCTTCTTCTTCTTCTTCATCAACTCTTTCCTCATCCGCGTTATCCGGGCTGATCAATTTTCCGTCAACAATGCGAGCATAAGGGTCTGTTCCCGCCAAGTTGATCGCCAGGCCAGGATTAAGGAAAGTAACTTGAGTAATTGCTTTAGAAAAGCCAGCTTCAAACTGATCTAGAACAGAAATTTTCAAATCAGTGATTTCGGTTTTCATCTGGGAATTTTCTTCAAGCACTTGATTGTGCACAGTAGTCAATTGAGCGCAGTCAGCCTTAATTTTTTCATTTTCTTCATTCAATGCTTGGATCGAAGCATTGTTTTCGTCAGAAGTTTTCTTCATTTTCTCCAACTCTAAAGCCAAATCCGCGGCTTTCTTTTCATTAGCTTTGTTCGACTTGTCCAGCAACTTGAGTGTAGCCTTCATCTTTCCAATTTCTTTTTCCTTCTCTTAAACAAGCTTGGCTGAAGCGAGACCATCGAATCCGGCGGATTCAAGGTCGATCATCTTGGAGATAGCAACAATCTCCAAGCCCTTTGTCATCATGGCTTGACAAGCTTCCTTCAAACCTAGTTTCCTCATCTTATCACGGTCCGCCTCGAACACCAGATTTGTTTCCACCAACGAGTTGAAGTCAATTTTGGAATCCCAAATTGAGGTCACATCGTCCGAGGATAACTCCTCAAATTCTTTCAACAAGTTTTTCCAGCAAAGGGGTGGTGTACTCGACGAACAACCTTTGTTCGCCACAGCGGATTCGCCTTTGCTCATGAACTTTTGTAGCGAGGTTTGGTTCGAAGCTTTGCTTTGGACAGAGGCAGGATCTTCATTCTTCTTTTTCTTTTTTGCGGGGCGGCCGGATTCAGTACCGGAGTGGCTGGTGGCATGTTCGACCGCAGATTTCCCGGAGTTTCTTTTCTCACGGGCCGCCTGTTGTTCACGGCGGAATCGAAGGATGTCTTCCTCAGATAGGCGAGCCATTGTGCCTACAAATAAGTGAAAAGAATTAGAACTTAAGAAAGGTTTCTTGTACAATTTAAGAAAGGGGCGAAAAAGTTAAGATGCCTTACCAATGTAATTACCAACTGTGTTCTTAGAGAGAGCAACCATAAAATCTTTAAGGTTCAAACCTAGGTCAGATAGAAGTTGGCAATCTACTAGTTCCTCTGGGGTAAGAGCATCATCGGGAATTTTGATGACGCTCTCGTATTGGTTCGTCCAATAGAAGGGAAATTTTGGGCTTCCATCGGCAAAATAAAAAATGTCTTTGCAGGCATCAGACTCGCGAAGTTTAAAAAATTTACCTTTGAAATGTTTGTAATGGCTTTTGTACAAGGTAAATAATCCTAAACCCCTAGCGGTGGCAAGTGAGACATATTCGCCTCTTACATTTCGTCCACATGTTTCAAAAAAGTAAAAAAAATTTGTTGCTGGTGGGTATAATGTGTAAGGTTTGACACAGAACTTCAAAAGCTTTTAAGTACGCCCAGGCGTTGCCATGGAGCTGAGTGGGGGCAACGTTTAAAAGGGTTAATACAGAGTGTTGACTCGGGGACATAAGGGTATTTTTGTGAGTCTTTTATTTTATTTTTAATTTATTTTATGAGTTTTAATTAGTTTCTGTTGTCTAGATTTGTTGTCTATCAATTTTTTTTTGTTATTTCATCTTTATTGAACGGGTGCTTCTAATTAGTGTGTTCAGTGTATGCGAGGTACAGTTGATCCAGAGGCATTGCTTTTTGATCCAGAAATCAACCGCACCTTTCATTACCGGTTAGCACAACAAAGAAGAGCCCTTGCATCTGCAATGGCAGCTGAAACGAATGCTGAATTGGAAGCGCGACTTCGAGCGGAGTTCGCGAGGACTCAAGAGGAACAGGTGCAGGAAGCCGTGCACCGAATCCTGCAAGAAAGAGAGCTAGAGGAGGCCAACCGCCCCCTCAGGGATCTGAATGAACCTGTCATGAGTTATGATTACCCAGGAAGTATAGCCCCTCATAATGCCGAGGCTCAGAACTTTGAACTCAGACCTGCACTCATCAACCTGATCAGTCAACATCAATATGGAGGATCTGCCACTGAAGATGCCCATGCTCACCTAGAGCGGTTCATCAGAAACTGCAGTACTACACGTCTTCCCAAAATCAATGGTATATTAGAGTCCTCATCCATATCAATTATCACGAAGTCCACCGGGAATTCGAACTCTCCTACTCTTACTAGCACATCTTCAACAACTCCCCATGGAGCCACTATGGAGCGATCCGCTAATTGAAGCATCATCATTGTCGGCTTCAGTTCTCCAACATTAAGTCGCTCAAACATTGATAGGGGCATTAAGTTGACGCTTGACCCTAAATCACATAAGGCTTTCACTTGCTTTGAAGCCCCAAAATTAACAGGTAGGGTGAAACTACCTGGATCCTTTCGTTTGGGTGGAAGCTTCCTTTGTAGAATAGCGCTACACTCCTCAGTAAGCTCAACGATCTCATTCTCTTCACTCAACCTCCTTTTCTTTGAGAGTATCTCCTTCATGAATTTAGCATATTGAGGCATTTTTTCCAAAACTTCAGAGAATGGGAGCTCTACACGCAACTTTTTAAACATAGATACAAACTTGGAGAATTGCTTCTCCAACCTTCTCTTTGCTATGTTAGTGGGGAAAGGGGGAAAAGGGACTTTGGTAAACTTTTTTTCTAATTCTACTTTTCTCTTTTCCTCTTCTTTTTCTTTCCGTTTTTTCTTATTTTCTCCTAAAGGTTCAATATCTCCTACAAACTCATCATTGACATTATTGTTTTCTACAATTTTCTGTTTAGGCTCACTCAAGGTAGCACCACTCCTAAGAGTTATGGCAGAGCAATTTTCTTTAGGATTAATGACAGTATCTGAAGACAACATACCTGAGGGTCTTTCTGACATTTGCTTGGCCATCTGTCCCACCTGAGTCTCCAAATTTTTTATAGCAGCTTCATGATTTTTGAAACTAGTATCTGCTTTGTTAATGAAATTCTCCATCAATTCTTCTAAGCTCTTCTTCCCATTGCCACTGCCTTGATCCTGATTCTGTTGAGGTCCTGAATTCTGAGACTGGAATCTTTGATTTGAATATTGCCTCTGATTATTTCCTCCTTGATTGAAGTTGTTCTGTTCCCTCCAGGAAAAGTTAGGATGATTCCTCCACCCCGGATTGTAGGTGTTGGAATAAGGATTATTTTGGGAATTTCCCAAAGCCTTGACTTCCTCGTCAAAATCTGCACCGCAATCTTCACTGGCATGACGACCACCGCATGTTCCACAATGGATATTATCCACATTAGATATCTTGGCTGCCTGGAACTGTCGTTGCATAGCTGTCATTTGTTGAGATAATTGCTTGTTTGAAGCAACCATCCTATCATACGCTTCTATTTCCAGTACACCCCTTCTGTTTTGGCGGTCATTGGTAGAGTTCACTGCACTTTCAGCCATTTTATTGATTAAGTTCCAACCTGCTTGAGCTGAAAGAGCTTCGAATTCGCCACTAGCTGCTGCTTCCAAGTTTGATCTGGCAGAATCAGCCAAGCCGTCATAAAATCTCTCTACCTGTGCTCCCAAAGTGAGGTTGTGCTGAGGGCACTTCCTTAACAGTTTCTTGAACCGCTCTAGAGCTTCATGGAGATTCTCAGTATCTTCCTGTTTAAAAATCAGGATGTCGTTCTTCAGCTTCCTCAGCAAGGTACGAGGGAAAAACTTTTTAGTGAATTTCTTAGCTAAATCTTCCCAAGTTGTTATGCTGCCTTGAGGTTGGGAGTTGAGCCACTCCTCAGCTGTGTCCCTTAGTGAAAAAGGAAAGAGTTGCAAACGAACAAGCTCGGGGTTGGGAAGACGTGTAGTACTGCAGTTTCTGATGAACCGCTCTAGGTGAGCATGGGCATCTTCAGTGGCAGATCCTCCATATTGATGTTGACTGATCAGGTTGATGAGTACAGGTCTGAGTTCAAAGTTCTGAGCCTCGGCATTATGAGGGGCTATACTTCCTGGGTAATCATAACTCATGACAGGTTCATTCAGATCCCTGAGGGGGCGGTTGGCCTCCTCTAGCTCTCTTTCTTGCAGGATTCGGTGCACGGCTTCCTGCACCTGTTCCTCTTGAGTCCTCGCGAACTCCGCTCGAAGTCGCGCTTCCAATTCAGCATTCGTTTCAGCTGCCATTGCAGATGCAAGGGCTCTTCTTTGTTGTGCTAACCGGTAATGAAAGGTGCGGTTGATTTCTGGATCAAAAAGCAATGCCTCTGGATCAACTATACCTCGCATACACTGAACACACTAATTAGAAGCACCCGTTCAATAAAGATGAAATAACAAAACAAAATTGATAGACAAAAAATCTAGACAACAGAGATTAATTAAAACTAGTATTGGAAAGACAATCCCCGGCAACGGCGCCAAAAACTTGATAGCTCCTTTGCAAGTGTACAAAGTTGCCCGTAGTAATAAATATCGATCCCTCGAGGATTGTGATTCAATACTAATTCTCTTAACTTCTAATATTTAGATTATGAAAATAAAAACCAATTTTAAGGATTTTAAAGATTGTAGCAATCACTCATAAAAAGTAAAAGCGAAAATCAAATAGTTTATGAAATCAGATGAGAAAGATAGTACTTGGGTCCTGTTTCACCTATTCGGCTTATGCCTTTATTCTAACAATGTTCATATGAATTTAATAAACTCCTCTACAGCGATTTAGCCTATGTTCTAGGATGTTGATAACTCACACGCCCTAGACTTTCAATTCAATTACTAAGTCTGTTTTACGAGCACCTAGACCAGGGAATTGAAGATTAAGTTCTATTTAAACTAGTCAACGCAATTAGGTTCTACTCTTGAATCAAGCAGTAGGGAACGCCTAATCTAATTGTTTCCTTGTTTCTCTAATTCCTAATCAACTTCCGTTCTCATAAGAATCAGTAAATCACTCGCATGCATTCAAGTATAATCAAAAGATAAATTGAAACAACTACGTAGATTAATAAACAAAATTCATATGAAGCAAAGGTTCGAATCAAAACATAATCCTAAAAAGGATCCACATCCCAAGTACTAAAAGAAGTTTAGCCTAGCATGACCATAATCAAGAATTCAAGAGAAAGAAAATAGCACCTAAAATCTCCAGGAGAAACCTTGAAAAAGCTCTCAAAACCCTAAAAAGTCTGTGCTCAATTCCAATCACCAAAAGCTACCCAAATAATACTTCTACCAAAATATATATATTAAGTTTTTCCGTATTCCTTTAAACTGCCCCCGCCTACTTTACCTTCTGTTTCTTTTCTTTTCCACGTGATGGCCCCGCAAAAGACAAAACAAAACCTATCTAACGCCACGTGTCGCTTTTGAATTGGTCCAAGCTTTAAAGTGAGTAATCCAGCGCTTCGCGGGTGCATGGTCTTATGGTGGACCTCTTTCCAGATCATGCCGGATGTCAGAGAACAAAGCAGCAGCCGTTGATCTCCTGCGGGTACATGGCACCTCCTGTGAACCATCAGCTCCAGTTTCAGCTCCTTTTCCTGATTTTCTCTTTTCTTTTTATGCCGAAAATCCTAAACAAAATAAAATAAAAATAAAAACATAAATCAAAATAAAATACTAAAAAGATAATAATTCAAAATAAACAACTTAAATCCTAACTAAATTTATAATTTAAAAAGTACTAATTAATAATAAGATAAAAACTACAAAAATCTACCAAATCATAATAAAAACTCCTAAAATCCTAAAATAATTAAAAATACGAAAATTAAATAAAAATACTATAAAAACTAATTAAAACTCATAAAATAAATTAAAAATAAAATAAAAGACTCACAAAAATACCCTTATGTCCCCGAGTCAACACAGAGCAGGTAAAGTCAGAGAATGGCAGGTCGTATTTTAGATCGGAGAATAAACTTTCGAATAAATAGGTGAAGTTTCGCCCTTGACCATCTGTTTTCCCAAAACAACATGGTTCATCAGGGGCGCAGGGAATTATGTCCAGGTGGGCATCTAGGCCATCTTTCCTAAAATTATATTTGGTGACTAAATCAATGACAGCTTTTGGGGTACAAATTTTAGAAAATTGTTTTTTGATTTTACTGGAAACCCATAGAGAATCAGCGGAAGATGGAGTGGTGGAGGCAGAAGCTTCTTTACGAGTACGTTTGGTAGCCATTTTTAAAGGTTCCTGAGAGGAAAAGTTTCAAAGTATGAGATGAAGAGGGAAATTAGGTTTGAATTTCTGGGTAGAAATGTGAAACATTGAATTTCTGGGTGGAAATGTAGCACATTGTTGTTAGGTTTCTGGGTTTAGTAGGATAAGATGTTCATAAGAGGCTAAAAGTTCAAATGCAAAATTAGGAACGCAGACATTAGAGAAGGAAAGAGGGTGAAGTTTACCTGTGAAAGATGGAAGCTTGGACGATTTCTGGGAATGTTGATGATGAATGCAGAGAGAAGCGTTGAATGTTGAGCAAACTCGGTGGGAAAATAGAAAAGGTCTACTGGTTTGAGTGATTAAAGAGAATGATGTGAGTAAGAAATGTGAAAGTGAGGGTGTGAAGAAAAGGGGAAAGTTTTGGACTTTATATAGAAGGGTAAGAAAAGATGAAAAGGTGGGTTGAAAGGGTGAATTAATGCCGGCATTAAATGCTAAGTGGACGCGTCGTTTCATGCATGCCTTTAAAGGACAGAGTTGACGATTGGGTTCAGAGGACACGTTGGTCCAAGATTTGATTTTAAAGGGATGTGATTTGTGGTGAAGTTCAATTGAAGGGACAATTTAGTCCAGTAGTTGTGACGTATGGATATGACTCTTTGCATGCGAATTTAATTGTTTAATCATATTTATGTTTGCTTTGATGATGAGGCTAGTGGGTTCTGAGGACGCATAGTAACATTATGGCTCAAGTTCCCAAATATTTGTGGATATTTTGTTGATGTAATTATAGCAGGTAAAAGCAATGATGGCTCTTGCCACAGTAAAGGCATAGGAAGTGACAGGTAAAGGGATTTGACCAGCTGATTCAACACGCAAGGAAAGGAAATACAAGAAGAGTTAGACTGATGTGATTATTGTTATCTGTTTTTATCCAAATAAATAAATGTTATGATTTATACGCCCACTTTAGTTACTTTATAAAGGTTGTGGGCTGATTAAAGACATTTTCGTCTTATTCTAAGTCTTAGTGTCTTGTGGGCTTGTGGTCTAACATGGGCGTACCAATTCCTAAGCCACTTGGGCTGATCATTTTGTATACTTAATGGGTCGGGCAACCCATGGTTCGTTCGGACCAAAACCCAAGCTATAAATAACAGGCACCGCCCAAGCGGCAGGGGGACCTATCATTTCACGCAATTTTATTAGTTTTCATTTACTTCGCTTGCTCTCAGTTTGTTTAGCCCAAGTCTAAGGTTCCATACCGGAACAGGGCCTTACGTGACTAATCTGCCTCGGGATACGGTATTATTTTTTACCTCAGAGGGGATCGAACCCGGGGCCAGAAGCCTAGGTGAAATCCCTTAAGGAAATGCACATTCACCACTTGTGTCACCCCTTGTGGTTGGTGTGTTGGTTTTTTGCATGTAGAAAAAGATATTGTTGCTTTTAAAAAAACATTAAATGTTTATTTTTTTCTCAAGGTATTCTCAGCCAGCTGTCATGAGATTAATCCCCCAAGACTCTAGATGACATTAAGGGAGGTTAGGTTCATGGTAGACGGTAATGGGGATACCTTGGAAAACCAAAAAAATAAACAATTAATATTTTTTCCAAAGTTACCCTCATTTAATATGTAAGAAATTGTGACTTTGAAAAGTTTTTGATTTGGAAAGAGAAACTAGTGTTTTTTACCCGCGCGTTGCACGGAGAATTTGTTTATTGTATTTGGTAAATCGATTAATATTTTAAATTATAAAATATTTAAGATGCTAAGAATGTAAGAACAATCATAATAAAGATGTAGATATTTAAAGAGCACAAATTAAGACACTCAATTTTAGTGTTTTGTAAGCATACACTTCATTAACTAATATAAAGATTTTGAAAAACACAGAAGTTAATAAGCCAAAAGCTTTAAGTTTTGCATATGTGAGGTATAACTGAATTTTGTTTGTGAAGATGTATACTCGTGTTGCATAAAGGGTAATGCTTTTGTGTTTTAGATATGTAACAATACATAAATATATAGTTATTGTTTAAATTATTAAAAATACACTTAAGTTATAGAAAAAATGAATTATTATTCTCGTAACTCTAATTTGTTAGCACTGATAAATTTAGGTCATAATTTTATAGTACATATGTATTAATATTTTTTATTCCTCGTACTTTTCTTACTATCCAATTATTATAGTTATATACATATATAAATACACACTCCTAAAATTTTGAAAACAATACTAAAATTAATTATATTAAATTTTTTCTATTAAAATAATATCAATCAATTAGTTTAGAATATAATGATTGTATAAAAAAGTATAATGGTACTTTTCATATAAAATAAAATATCACGTGGGTAGCATTATAGTAGTTTAAAATTAAAACATATCAATTGAAAATTATACGCAAATACAAACAACAGGCGCTTTTAGGTTTCAGAAGGATAAGCAGTAGAAAACTGTGGGCATCTCCAGAATAAAAATTTATAGTGTTTTTACAGTGAAATTTGCTCTTGTGTTTGAGGCATAAATCAATACCTTGACTTATACAAATTTGACATGCTAAAAACACTGTTTGTTGAGATTCTTACCTGATGGAATTAAGAAACTAACAAAGATAACTGTTTAATAAAACAGCTCCATAACACAAATGAAATACCACAGACCTCGTGAAATCTCACATAATTTTTATGTATATTTACTCCTAAAGTCATTAGAAATACTATGAACAATTTACTTAAATCATATATGAAATGCAATTTTCTTATTATGTTTGACATTAAAGCATTTCCATGCTAAAATGTTCTTTCTCGTATGAGCTTTTTGCCCTGTAATTTGAACAAAATAAAATAAAAATAGACTATATTATTATGTAGAACATTTTTTTGAAAGATTATGTAGAACATGTTTAATATGAAGTTACATTGTAAAATAGTGACATTTTATTAAAATTTATTTTTCTGTTAAAATGTTCATCCCGTGGGAACTCTTAACCCTATAGTAATTAGTTTTTTTATGAAAAAAGTAATGACATCATATTGATTTTTTATTTACCACTCATAGGAATTAGATTTCGACCTATAAGTTCAAACAATAACTTTTTATCTATGTGTTGCACGAAGAACTTTCTCTTGTGCTTAAGACATGTTCAATACCATACTTTAGCAATATTTTCAGATACTAAAGGACATACTTAATGAGAGATATATAATGCTACATAATGTGTTCATCTAATTTGATTTTCCTCTATTTATAACTCATCTCGTCCTAGTACTAAGTAACTACTATAATAACATCTAACTAACTTAGCAGTCCCTGATTAATTTCCCCTTCTGTTACATCCTTACTTGAGTTTGAAAATTTAAGTAAACACACTTCTCTTAGGTGATAAATGGAAACAATATAGAAACAATTGTAGTCCGCAACTAATGAGAAACTCTGCCAAATTCACCTAGCAACCGTCAAATCTCTGCGTGTCCATGGTAACTCTGTGGACCCTCAGCACCAGATCAGCTCCCTTTTCCTAGAATTAATATTTAATAAAAATAAGACAAATTAAGAAAAAATAAAGAAATAAACAACCTAAATCATAATCAAATCTAAAATTAAAAAATGTACTAATTAAAGATAGATAAAAACTATCAAAATCTAGCAAATCACAATAAAAACTGATAAAATCATAAATTAAATAAAAATCCGAAAATTCAATAAAGACACCATAAAAATTAATTAATAACCTCAAAATAAATCAAAAATAAAATAAAAGATCCAAGATATAATCAAGAAATAAACAACCTAAATCCTAATCAAATCTAATTTAAAAAGGTACTAACTAAAGATAGATAAAAACTACCAAAATCTAGCAAATCACAATAAAAACTCATAAAATCCTGAATTAAATAAAAATCCGAAAATTCAATAAAAATATGATAAAAACTAATTAATACTCTCAAAATAAAATAAAATACCCAAGAAAAAATCAAGAAATAAGCAACTTAAATCCTAATCAAATCTAAAATTTAAAAAGGTCAACATGTGCTTGGATAACTTGTTGTATTTTTTTTCATAATTTTGGTCAACATGTGATTTTTTTTTATAAATGCCTTAAATTTAAATCCAGTTACATATTCAAAAAATTAATTCAAACTTCTTTTTGTGTTTTCCAATATACAATTTTTTTTAAAAAAAATATACACTAATTATTTAGAATTATTCAATTGGTATATATTTTATTAAAAACAACATTCAATACGATGCTATAACTAATAAAATAGGGTCAGGAATAACAAAGTGAAGTATGCAACTTTAGATGGCACTATGTTAGAGAACTATATCACTGTTGATTAAACAACAAAACTACATGCATATGTATACAGTATCAAACACTGAAGTTAAATTATAGAGTGCAGTCTACAATATAGAGAAGGCAAATCCAAGAAAAGAAAGGTGAGTCATAACAATGATCACAATTCGAATAACATATCAAAAACATAAAATACAAAACGATTTCTATTTCTATGTTAGCTTACCTCTTCAATCAATTTATTCCTCATTCACGGTCTCTGAAACAGACAACATAAAGGTCATCCTTGAGAAGAATCTGTGCGAACATAGCAATTTCAAAAATTCTCAAATCGAACCTGAATCAAAACACGTTTACTCTTTGTCAGTCAGGAAAAAGTTAAGTAAAAGTCAATCATTCAATCAAGAAGACAGTCTCCATGGATTAAAGGTAGCATAGAGCAGCAGAAATAGAACAAAATATTGTCTATGAAAAGGGAACAAAGCAAGTTGTACGAATAGAGAAGATGGGGAAGAACAAAGTCCTAAAAATGCAGAGAAGCCAAAGACATATAAGGTATATCTCAATGAGATAGGACTAATAATAAACTAATCTAACAAATAACAATAAAAACAAAACAAAATCCTTAAAAAATATTTTTTTATATATGATTTTTTTTCACGGATTTGTTTTTCTTTTATTTACTATAAAAATATACATATATGCTTTTTTTAATATTTTTAATATCAAATGAGAATTATCTGTGAGTGACACCTCATCAAATTGGCCTGAGAATTAATCTGGGAGCGACATGTCATTAAATTGGTCTGAGAATTAATATGGGAGCGACACCTCATCGAATTAGCCTGATGGGAGTTCTTCTTTTCTAATATATATTGATTGATTGATATTGATTGATTCATGGATAATCTAAAAAAAAAAAAATCAAATCAGCATCCATATCATCATTTCATATCATCATTTCAAATCTGCATCTGTATCATCCTTATATATGCGGAAGACAATCCTCACCTAATGTAGAGTTAGACCTCCAAATTCTAAAGAGATCTGAATTATAAAGCTTGACTCCTAAAAAGTTCAGAGTGAATAGAACAAGAAATATGCTCCACTCATATTTTCCCTGTTGTGGAATGTAAGATGGGTATATTCATGAGTAATGATATATACACACCTCATTTTTTAAACACTCCATCTCCACCTCTTTTTATTTCTATCTCTCTCATCTTATCATCTATCACATCTCATATTTTCTCTCTCTTACTTTTTCTTTTCTTCCTATCTCTCTCCTCATTCCACCTCTCTCCACCTCAAAGAGAGGTGTGGATGAAACATTATTCTATATTCATAAGGCGAACATATGAAAGAAACAAATGATATTTTCAGGTAGATTATTACATAAGCCAAATTGTAATTTTAAATTTCTAACCCTAAGTTACCAGTAACTAACTTCACCCCTTAAATAATTGCATATTAAATCATTCAGCAATGAATCACCCATGTGCTAATTCATGCTAGACGTAGCCCACATTTCAATCATTAAGTACAGATGAATCTTCAATCATCTAAAGTACAGATGAATCTGGTTCACATTTTTATGTTCAAAACTAGCATCACACACATCTTTCAGTATTATCTCTCAATATTTTTACAAAAGAATTACAGGTGAACTAACCCTTTAGAGGAGAAGCAAATGAGCGATTCCCCAGGGGCATTCGGTACTATCACTTAATAATCATTAGCTGTATGTATCTCCCACTTAGTTTACAGATAACATAAAGATTAACAACTTTTCACTTCCGCAAAATTCTTGTTTTAACACCCCCTGAAATTTATTAAGAAACAAAAGAATCTTCAGGAAAAAGAAATGGCGCAAAAAGATCTATTTTTATATAAAAATGGATTGGGTACAATGCTGATAATCATTACATACGAGTTTAGCCATTTAGTATGAGAGGAATGATAGGGATATGTAAAGAAGAGAGAAAAACAGAAATTATGTGGATGAAGAAAAAAGTGAACAAGAGAGAAAAACAGAAATTATGAGGATGAAGAAAAAAGTGAAGAGGAAGAAAAAGCAGATTGCTATTTTACAGTTATACCTTTCATGCATTTAGTATACAAATTGCTATTCCTACCAATCAGCATTTTTCCAATGATAATCATCACCTATCTATGACCCGTAGTGGGAGAAATAGGAAAAATAAAATTGTCTACATACCTTCCACTTCCTCAAATTGAATTTCCTTCACCACGTCAGATGCGGCATTATACTCAAACCTGCATAGGAATTGCCAAACAATCATTAATTGATAGGAAAGTTTCACGCCGACTTATTAATTAGAAACTATACCCAGAGTAAAATTTGTATACTTCATATGAAGGCAGGAAAAAAACAAACACTCACTCAAAAACCAAGTGTCAGGGAATGTTAAAATATACTTTAGTTTTTAAACATTAACAATCTAATAATTCCTGAATTTCAGAGAGTCCGGAACAAGGTACTTCGAGGCATCTTATGCATGAGGAGGACCTATCTTCTGAGCTTTTAGACATCAATCAGAAACGGGAACATGATATGTAGTCTAGACCCCAAACATTTGATTACCAAATGGAATGCCTTATGTTTAAGAACAAAATCTGAGTCAAAGCAATCGAAAATTTTCTGAAATATAAAAAAATCATGTTGAGTTCCTCTAGGCGTGTCACTTTCCGTAATTCCGTTACAGCGTAAAAAGTCTATTAAGAACATTGGGGAAACCATACAAATTGATAAGAACCTTGGGAAACCCATATCACAAATTGATAAAAGGGGGATTTAAAAAAAATTAAAACTAAAAAATAACTCACGTGACATGCGCGTGCTACCGCAAATATAAATCCCCAAATTTGCTTGAACCCTAATCACAACACCTTATCCAATGCAGAGAGACAAAGCTTGAAGGTTGCAGTTGTAAACCTTAGAAGAACAACCATCGACTGATTCTTGCCCCCGATTCTCTGACAATGTTGAGAATAGGGTTCAAGCAAATTTGGGATTTTATGTTTGCTGTAGCATGTGCATGTCACGTGAGTAATTTTTTGGTTTTAATTTTTTTTAAATCCCCCTTTTATCCACGTGGAATTCCAGGTAAGCGGGTTCCGTCAAATTTTAGACGAATTTGAATGGAAGGGTCAACGTTTTGAAAGATCAGGGTCTCGGTTCGTAGAAAAATAAGATTAGGGTCAACAATCGCAAACAATTAAAACTTGGGGGTCCAAAAGTGCATTTAAGCCTACTCAATATCAGAATTCTAATTTACGAATAGATACATGGGTCACTGAAGCCACTCCTTGTCATACTGCAACTTGATTAGCACTTTGCAGAATTGCAAATTCATATATTAAAAGCCAAAACATAACAATGATTTGACTCGTTTTAAGTGATGAATATGCTTTCTAAAAATGATTACTCCCGTGAGAAATGGTGAGCAGAGAGAAGCTTGAGTAGTTGTAGATGATTCTGAAAACTGAATGGTCACAGGGAGCATCAGCTACTATATATATATATATATATATGTATATATATATATATATGTATATGTATATATATATCATAGTAGTCAATCCCGGATCGCGGCGCGTAGCGGCCGACCCCAAAAGTGGGATAGCGGGATAGCGGATAGCGGGATGACCGCTATTTTGATTTTTCACATATAATATTATATAACTAATATATACATATAATTACTAAAAGAAAGGAAAAAAAAATAGAGGAAAAGAAGAAAAAAACAGAGCAACTCAGAACAGAATAAAGGCCCAAGGGTAAACAGGGGTGGTGCTCGCCGGAGCCTGGACGGTGCTTGTCAGATTGCGCCGTGGCCATGGGTTCTGGACTTCTGGTCGAAGGTGGCTGAGGGGAAGCAAGTCGCACCGGAGAAACGCGTTGAAGAAGGTTGCAGGTTGCAGAGGAAACGCGTAAAGAAAGAAGAAACGCGCGAAGAAGACGAGTGAAACGCACCGTTTCACTTATTAAGAGCGAAATTCCAAAAGTACCCTCAAATTTTAACCTAATTTTACAATTTTGAGGGAAATTTGAGGATTTTCCTTGAACCCGACCCATCTTCAACCTGGAGCACCGCGATTGAACGCGATCGAACGCGATTTGGACGCGATTTGGCCGCGATTCGCGGCGCGACAGCCGCGACGGCGTTCCGCGACGCGATCGATTCAGAATCGCGGGGAAGGGCCGCGACGCGACGGCGCGATAGCGCCGCTATTTGCCGCGATCGATAACTATGATATATATATATATGTATATATGGGGCATATCGGGTGAGAGCAATGTGTTATTGTGAGAGATGAGAGGAGTTGACAATCATAATACACGGTCAGGATGCAATCTTCTATTAACAACTCCACGTCACTCCACTCTTCCCTTTAAATACCTTGGGTTACCGGTTGGAGGAAATCCAAGAAGGGTGGCTTTTTGGGATCCGGTGATATCAAGGATAAAGAAGAGATTAGCTTCTTGGAAGAACAAAGTGCTATCTTTTGGAGGAAGGATTTGTCTGATAAAGAGTGTTCTATCATCACTCCCATTATTTTTCCTATCATTCTTTAAGGCACCGGTGATTGTAATTAACACTTGTCATAAAATCTTGAGAAGATTTCTGTGGGGTGGAGGAGAAGATAACAATAAAATAGCTTGGATAAGTTGGGAAAAAAATTGCAAATCTAAGGAAGAGGGAGGCTTGGGAATCAAGGATTGGGGACGATTCAATAAAGCACTATTAGGAAAATGGAGATGGAGGTATTTGACTGAGAAAGACAGCTTGTGGCATAAGGTACTTTGTGCAAAGTATAAGGGCCCAAATGTATCTAAAGCTTCTTCGTGGTGGCAAGATCTGAAAATCATGTGCTTCCCACAAGGGAATGATTCGTGGTTTGAGGATCAATTGCGTAGGAAAGTAGAACAAGGTGATGACACTTTCTTTTGGTCGGATGTGTGGCTTAATAATCTGAAACTGAGTGAAAGATTTCCAAGGCTGTATTCTCTGTCAACACAAAAGGAGCACTCCATCAAAGAGATGGGATCTTGGCAAATTGGAACTTGGAGCTGGCACTTTACTTGGAGAAGAGCCTTAAGAGACTTTGAGGTGGAGCTTTTCAATCAACTACTGAATATTCTGCAAGTATTTGTCCCATCCGCGAACACTTCAGATAAATGGATCTGGCTTCCCAACCCAGAGGGAACCTATACGGTTCACTCTGCCTATGCCAGTTTGCTTGCTCTGAGTACCAATACTGGTGGTGATGTTTTTAAGAGCTTATGGTATGTTCCCTCCCCCTCAAATGTTTTAGCCTTCACATGGAAGATGTTCCATGACAGAATCCAAACACGAGACAATCTGAGGAAGAGACAAGCGATTCCCTCACAATCTGACTTACGTTGTCCATTTTGTGTGTCACAAGAGGAAACCTCATCTCATCTCCTCTTCTCTTGCCCTCTATCATGGAATGTTTGGATGGCCTGTTATAAGTGGTTTGGATTTTATACGGTTCTTCCAAAGGATGGGAAAGAACATTTCCTGCAGCATATTTATCCATGGAGGTCTAATTCACAAAAACAATGTGCTTGGGTGGTCTGGACTGCGATAATTTGGGCATTATGGAACCTCAGGAATGGTAGCATCTTCAGGAATGATCAATTGGACATTGATAAGGTGCTGGATGGGATCCAATTTAGATCATGGAGCTGGCTCAGAGGAAGGAAAAAGGATTTCCATTGCTCACTCTATGAATGGCAAGTGCAACCAGCTCTTCTTATTGCTGCCCTGTAAATCAGTGTGACATATTCTGATTTATATATTATCTATCTGGATGCACTATCTTACACAAAAGCTATGCAGCAAAGCTATCCTTACTTTCGCTCCTGTATCTTCCTGGCTATTCCTATTGCAGATTCCGTGGAGCTATTAACATAAGGACTACCATTGGGACTTTTCAATTTGTTTACTTATTTAGTGGGGAACTTCTGTTAGTATCTTTTGTGTCGGATTTTGGTTTGCTCCTGCGTGAGCTTTCTCCTCTTGCTGATTTATTTAGTAGTTGGTGCTTTACTAACTTCTATCCTTTTTGTAAATGGTTGGAGTACCCATAGTACTCCCTTATATATCAATTTTGGCTTACCTAAAAAAATAAAAAAAAACTCCACTCTACGCTAATTTCTAGTTTCACGCACATCTTAGATCACCCTGGTTCCCTTTCGCTTGCGGGTCGTTTGCCTCTCACCTAATTTCACGTTTCTCTTTCATCTTCCGCTCACTACCACTCTCTTTCTCCACTTTCTCCCCTCATCCCTGTTCTGGCTCTTCTCTGTCGCACACACACCTAACTATTCTATTTTCCAACATGGGTGAATGAAGATGAAAACCTGGCATGAATATTTTTTATGTGGTGACAAAATTATTTATAGAATTTATCTGAAAATTTGGTTCAATTGGAGAAAGGGAACGCTATGACGAAAATAGCTCAAAATTATGTTGCTTACATATATTAAATTTGTCAATTTGGTTTTGAAAACTCTATTTCCAGGTTTCAGCACAAATGAAAAGATGGTTGAGGCTTTTGTTCGTACGTGGATGAAAATCAAAAATTCGTTTAGGTTTTTGTTCGAACATCGATGAATTGGAGAAATCCAACCTGATTGATGGAACTAGCTGATTATCCTCGACCCATAAGAGCCTTGAAACAGTTTCTTCTGCGGAAGTAGGCTACTTATGGGTGTAGGCTACTTACAATGCACTCATCTGAACTGATAATTTCTACTCTTACAATTACCAACCATCTAACATAAAACTGAAAGGAAGTTAGTTCCTAACTGCTAACTTTTCTAACTGCCATTTGTTAGTGTTCTGCTTCATAGCTTTAGCTGGTTTGGCTACTCAACATGATGAATCCAGTGAGAATAACAGTTAATTAATATTTACTGCAATCTTTATATAACAATCTTAGTTCTTCTTAATTTGTTATGATGTCAGAGTGAATCTAAATCATGTAAATTCATATTCACAGTAAACATGATTCAAAGCAGCAAGCAACCACACCAAATGTGCACCAACTGATAACAACACAATAGATAAATCAAAGAGAGATAACAAAAAATTCAAAATCTCATTTTACCTGTTCGAGAAAGCCACGTCGAGTTCAAAATCAGAAGCGCTCTTGGACTTGGTAGCTTCAACCAACATGGTAACAATCTCAGACTTTCGAGTGCTTGCCATGAGCAAATCATACTCCGTCGGAATTATCACCGCGAAGAAGTTGTCACTCAGTTCACTGAGACAAACCCTCTCAACTGCCGCAAGCGCTATCCTCCGTTTAAGCGCGTCCACTTCAGGGTCAACGATATAAATAGCGAAATCAGTGATCAACAGAACGCAACGCTTCATCTTCCCGGAGCAAGTGAACTTTAAAACCCTATCCGCAAATAGAACCTGCCTGTCACCTGTAATGTATAGTAATAGAATTCGGGAGGCCTAGGTCAACTGATAGCTCAAGAGTTGAGGATTATCTTCTCATATATAAGGGCTATGTAGGTCATATCTCTAATCAATGTGGGACTTCTCAACATGTAGTGAAATGAAATGAACAAACAAAACAAAAATTGAAATGAAAAATTAAAATGGGGTTTTGAGGGGTATAACCTTGTTTGTGCAAAATCTTCATGAGAAATGGGTGTGAAGGGACGTCGAGGTAATCACCCTGGTAGTCTCTGTGGAAAGAGGCTTTGCGACGGACCTTGAAGCCCATGAATGGTTCTTGGTCGTCGGAGACGTTGCTGTTGGAGGATTTGAAGCGAACCTTCGCTTCTTCAGGTTCGTCGGCGGCGGCGGCGGAAACGTCGTCGTATCTGGGAGGAGGGTCGGAGTCGGGATCTTCAATTTGGACCCGTTTCTGCGTCCTGACCCGTTCCATCGGACACGGAGGGAGAGAGGGAGTGCCCCGTGGGCAACGTAATGGGCAGGTTTATAATTAATTAATTTCTTTCTTTTTAAAATGAAATATTATTAATTAAAATAAGCCCTAAGATAAAAACTACGTTTAATCAAATCTTCATCAGAGAGAGAGAGAGAGACATAGACGCAGAGAGAGAGAGAGACAAAGATAGACATAGAGAGAGAGAGAGAGAGATCGTGCATACTCTTCTGGTCATGCTTCTCCATAGGGTTGGGAGCAGTGGGAGTGGGGGGTCGCGATGGGTGGTGCATGCCATCAAGTTGAGAGGCCATGAACCATCTACCTCCATCACGATCTAGGTTTTGGGTTTTAGGGGTGGAGGGTTGCGATAGGTTGGGGTACAGGGTTTTGGGTTGCGGTGGGTAGGGATGGCAATGGGTAGGGTACTATGGTACCCATCCTCATACCCACGTTTTAAAAAAACTACTTGTACCCTTCTCCATACCCGCGTGGGTATCAAACCTTAACCTGAGTACCGTCCTTGTACCCTCTAGGTACCAATATGCATGTACCCATGCCGGTTACCCGCAATTTAGTTAAGCAAAATTTAACTTTCATGATTTTTCCAACAGAAAATCAAAATATAACTGTTATTATATAATAAAAATATTAATTAAAAATACAAAAGATCATCCAAATATTTAACAAGTTAAACCATTCGAAAAAGAATAATTTTTTGAAAAATAATAAGTGAGAAAGTTATAAGTTACTAACTTGTTTTAAAATAAGTGAGAATAAATTATCAATCATATATTTAATATTAAAACTTCACTTACTAATATTTTAAAAGAAGTTAGAAAGTTATACTTTAAATTTATTAAGTGTGGTTGGTGGTGGGGGCGGTGGGGCAGCGGTTTGAACAGTCGGGGTGATAGATGTTGGGGTGGTGAGAGGGTTTCTGATTTTTGCTTGACCTTTTCTATCCAAGCTGCCCAAGAACTTGCACTCCCAATTGTTCTCCTATCACCCGCCAGTGAATCTACTCTCCTATCTTTTTTGCACTTTCAGACACTACTTGATAAAGGTCTCATACCAAGAGAAAATGATCTAACATGAATCATATGATTAAATCTAATATAAAATCAAATCCACATGGATTGGGAAATGGTGGGTTGTGTTTTCTCTTTTTGGCCATCTTCCATCATTAATGCATCTTTGTATTGTCCTCTTGTTGTATGGTTGATAACCTAAAAGTTTGCTTTTGTTTATGGGTCTGGGGTGTATGTGTTTAGGGAGGAACGAGAATGAATTTTTTGGGTAATGATGAACATTGACTTACTGATATTTTTTTTATTTGAGGAAGTTTGAACTTGTGGGTAATAATTTTGGCTGGTCCTTGTTTGTTGGGGTATTGAAGTTTTATGATGAAGATGGTGAAAGCTTGGATGAAGAAGAAGGAGAAGCATAATGAAGATGAAGAAGGATAAAGATGATAAAATGATAAAGATTCAGGGATGAACACTGATTTTCTTTTGTATTTTAAAAACTTAAAAAATAAATAAATTATGATATATTTTTTTAATGAAATGTATTTAATTATGATGTAGAAATGAGGTAAAGAAAATAAAAAGAATAAAAATTACACCTCACCTCATTAATGGACATGGCACATGCCACGTAGGCTTTCCGTGACATGTGGTCACGGTGATCAGCGCCACCACTTCGACAGGGACCATTTCTGACTATTTCCCATATGTTTAGGGACCTATCTCGGTTTTTACTCCGGTGAGGGACGGAAATCAAATCTCGCTCAAAGTTCAGGGACAAAAGACATATTTTACCCTAAAAAAGTTGGGTGTCACTCCCATTTGCACTACCAGAAAACAATCATTTAGCGACGAACCAAATCGGTCGCTAAATGAGCTAAATCGGTCTCTAAAATTGTTAGCGACCGATTTTGCGACTTAATTTTGTTGGTTGTTATTTCACTCGTCGCTAAATGTAGCGACCGATTTGTAGCAGTCGATGTAGCGACGAAATTTAGCGACGAAATTTAGCGACTGATTTAGCGACGAAATTTAACGACTTATTTAGCGACGGAATTTAGCGACCAAATATTTCACATCATTCTTTTTTATGTAAACACCAGAGAAGAGAATAAGGGTGGCAGCACATATAACTTGGGGGAGGAACCTCTTAATTCCTGATTTTGGCAAATGATGAATCTTTATGCTTAGATTCTAAATTTCAAATATGTATTTCTGTAACCGTGCCTAATTCCTATGAAGGGGAATATAATAATTGAGAAAGTTATCTCAATATAACATTTACTAAAAAATCAGAAGCACACTAGCAGTTTTCTATGCTATTAAAAAACCAGAAGCACACTAGCAGAATCATTATGCTTAGATTCTTCTTTCTATGCTATTTAAAAACCAGAAGCACACTAGCAGCAAAGAATGATAGCAGGAATTTCGTAGAATGCCAAGGAAAAACTGCAGTAGATAGCAGGAATTATGTGGTACATTCCTGCAGCCAAAAAAACCAGCAACCAAGATGCTATAACAACTCCACATTCCACACATGCCTGTTACAAAAAATCAAGGCAATAAATAGGATTTACTTACATCATCGGATTCCTCATCCTCCTCGACCTTTTCCTCTTTTTATTCGTGACCTGTAAGAGAAGAGAGTGAGCGAGAGGCAGAATGCGAGAGTAAAGAGAGCCAAAAAAAAGTAAACTCATACCAAGATGAAGAGGAACCCTAACGATGGAGGTTCGAGCGGCGTAGAGAAGAGAGTGAGCGAGAGAGAGTCGAGAAGCAGAGGGCCTGATTTGGTAGATTGACATTGAGTTTTGATAAAATTATGGTTACGTTTTATTAATTAATATATATAATGAACACAAACAAAACTAAGGAAGGTAAATAGCTCAACTAGCAAGTCTTAGCTATTATTGTTAGGGAACCTGGGTTCGAATCCAAGGCATGACAATTTTTCAAAAGGATACTTTGTGTATTATATTTATTATACTTTTTAGCGACAGAAACATCTATCGCTAATACAGTCGCTACTTTGTTTATTAGTTTTATTATACTTTTTAGCGACGGAAACGCCAGTTGCTAATTTGGTCGTCGCTAAATCAGTCGCTAATAGCGACAGATATATCGGTCGCTAAATTAGTTGCTAATATCGTCGCTACTTTGTTTATTATTTTTGCTATATATACTTTTTAGCGACGGTAATGTCGATCGCTAATATAATCGTCGCTAAATCGATCGCTAATAGCGACGGATTGTTCGGTCGCTAACACAATCTATCGCTAGTTTAGTTGCTACATCGCTTTATTATTTTTATTCTACAAATTTAGCGACAGAAATGTCAGTCGCTAAATTTTCCGTCACTAGTAAGTCAAACTTGAAGTATGACCAAAATATCATGGATTTAGTCGCAAACTCGGTCACTATTTGTGACTGAAATATTTCGGTCGCTAAACAGCGAATTTCTGGTTGTGTTTAATCCTACCTACATAAATTTCTATCGATCCATGAAAGTGTTGAAAAATAGTGTTAAAAAGAGGGTTACTCGCACATCTCCTAATGCTAGTGTTGTTGTGGATGTGGCCCTTCTAGTGATGATTATTTAAAAAACCATTGAGGGTATGTTTGTTTTTTTGTTTGTATGAGTTGGGTTGTCATGCCACATAGACATCAAGAATTCCTAGGCATTTTTTTCCAAAATGAACTATTGAGTTGGGTTGGAACCAAAGTATTTTCACTTTTAGAGAAAGAAAATATAAACATGAGCTGAGTTGCTTGATTGGAAAAGTGCATCAATCTCTAGGATGAGATATTATAAACGATGATCTTGTGGATATCATAGGACTACTTGAAAGAAATATGAGACATAAATTTTCTATTTTGATTTTTATAGAAAATAGATTTATTAGAATGAAAATGATAAGGTTTGGGAACAAGTTCTTCCAAGTGAACAAAGATCCAACAAAGCAAAAAAGAAGAAAGCAAACATTACAGATAACATGACATGAAATATATTCGGGTTAAATATGTATTTGGTCCTACTTATTCTAAATTGGACCTTACAAATAATTCATAGTTTAGTCAATGAAAAAAATTGTTTGATTGAAAATGTTCTTATGATTTCATAAATAAAAAGAAACCTATTTATAGGGTACGAAGATTTTAGTTGTCAGTATGCTACCAACTACATTTTTTTCAGATACTTATAGGTTACCAATGGTTTTGACCGTTGGTAGCTCACGGTAAATATTTCAAAACCCCGCCAAATTAACAACTGACGAAAATTTCAATTTTTTAAATTATCGACAGCTAAAGCCGTTTGTACCATCAACGACTAATCCCACCAAAAAGTTTATTTACCGCCAAATTACCTACGACAGAGGTAGTCGATAACATTTTTATTTTATTTAGAAAACACAATACTGACGGCCTTACTGTCGATAATAGCAAGATTCTGCGATAGCTTTAAGGCCATCAGTAAAAATCTGTTAGTAATACGATGTTTCTTTCAGTGTCCCGAACCCCCCCCCCCCCCTTTTGTAGAGGATCACAATGACGACCCCCACCCCCACTACCCCAACTCACCACCGCGACAATCATTATGTGCAGCCAGCGTCGCCGTCTTTGAAGCACCGCTGTGTCGCTCCTCCAACCGGAAAAAATTTCACCATTTATCCTCCCACGATCAATCTCCCTCTCTCTTAATCAATACTTGTTTCCCCTTTAGTTTCTTTTTGTGTGGCGCTCCCCTTGTTTTGTATCTCTTGAAGCTTCAATTGGGTGAAGATTTGGATTTGTGGGGGTTCGATGGATTAGTGGATGATTTATGGGTTAAATGGGAAGATTCGGCAATGAGTGGTGCTGGGTGATTTTTTAGAGAGAAAGAAAGTGCGGTGGTGATGGACGTTGGGTGCGGTGGAAGGTCACCGAAAAATATGGTATAAGTGAAGAAAAAGGAGGGGAAAGTGAGGTAACAGTGGTGTCTGAGTTGCTTGAGTTGCTTGGATGAGAAAGGAGTTTCAAATGAGTGATTATGGTTTAATTTTTTTTTAATTAAAAAAATTGAATTATTAAGTGTACACTTAAATTATATTTAAATTTTAACTCTATATACCAAAAAAATATTTTTTAATTAAAAATACACATGGCTGGTATGTCAGCTTCATCAAATGGCGTGGATAAGATTTTAAGTGCTCATTGTTACATAGTCACTCAGCATGAGCTCAGTTTCATAAAAGGACTAGAATAAAACAATTCTCTAATGGTAGGGACCCATATGTAGCTTCTCTTCGTAGAGGGACAAAGTTCAGCCAACGATAAAGTTAGAGAGACCAAAATCATATTTAACTCTAATTAAACTATTAATTTTTATCATGTCAACATGAACCACCATACACTTTTCTGTCCATTCACACACTTTTCGCTCTCGTCCTAGTGAACCTTTACAGATTCCTTCAACGACGAGCCATTCTTCAATTTCAAACCCCTAACCCACGACTTAATTTTCATTCCTCAATTCACAATAGCTCTCTCTTATTCCTCGTAATTTGAAAGGGTTTCTCTTGCGCTTATTTTATTGATCTACGTACACAGAATCTAGTGTGTTGTTACGCTCTAGATCTATTCGTGTTTGGTCTCGAGCTTATTTTAGATTTTGATCTGTTGTTAGGTTTTGTCTATGGAATCGAAGTGGATCTTGAAGGAAATCAACGATTTGGAGAAGGATCCTCCCACCTATTGCAGTGCCGGTACTTTTTTTTATTTAATTTTCTGTTTTCTTTGTACTTTGATTTTATTTATCTTCTTGTCCCTATCATTTTTCTTCATGTTCTGAATTTTTTGTGCTTCTTTATTCTTAATCATTTTATTTTCAATTTTTGCTACAGTGCGTCTATTATTGTTTAGAAATAAGCGATCCTCATAGGAGTGATCTATACAAATTGTAAATTCATGTTAAGAACTTTGGGTCTTTCGTTGAGATTGGTTTTGATTGGTTGTGGCGGATGTCGTCTAAGATTGGTGTTGTTGTTGTTTATGGATTGGGATTTATTTTTTAGGGTTCTTGTAAGTTTTCATAATTGAGGTTTTATGTTGACTATTGAATTATCATCTGTGACAAGGAACATTTTTGGAAAATGTATAATTGTGTGTAGTTTTTATTTCATATATCTTTTGATGGATAGGTAGAATACATCATACATATGCTAGTACCTCTCTGTTTGTATTTCAACTTGTATTATTTTTATTATTTGATAACATATTAGCCTGGATTTTGCATCTGTTGGTTGTTGTATTGTATTTTATAAAATCACTTGATTCGACAAAAAGGAAGTAGGAGTTGATGTAGTTGAATGATGACAAATGGTGTAAATTTATTTAATCCTAGTGTATGATCCAACCATTATGCAGATTAACAATATAATTGCTCATCAATACTTTAAAGTGCTGGTTATTCTTGTTCTTATTTTCTGTTTTGGATCACTGCTTAATACTAGTTATGGAAACCTAGTTGTGTTTTGTATGTGTTACTGACCAACGAGGATGAAACTAATTGATCAAGATGATCTAGTCTTAGGATGGTAAATGTAGTTGGATAAAATTGTTGGAAATTTAGGTTTCATTTAAAATGAACGATTTTGTGAAGAAATAAAAGATGAGCCAAGAAAACACAATTTTTTCAAGAAATTTTCTTCTCTTTGGAACCTATAGGAAATACAAGAGAAAAGAGAAAAAGGTGTGGGCCCTATGCATTTTGTTTTCTTCAACAAACCGGCAGAAAATTTTAATGTAGATACTTAATGTATCTTATTTATTAAAATACCCTTTTGCTTTACCAAAAATGGTCATTATATTTATTTAAATTTAGGAAATTTGTATCATTTTAAAACATATCTTTTTCTTTTCTCTCACATGTTTTTTCACTTTCTTTCCAAACAAACAACCTTAAAAATCATCTCATTTTCTACTCTCTTTCTTTGTTTCCTCCTTCTTCCTTTTTATTTTCTTTTCTCTTACTTTTCTCCTACATATCAAACATACCCTAGAATTTCACCTATTTAAAAATGTTGGACATTAAGAAAAAAATGGTGATATGTATTTGTTTCAAAATATTGCAGGTCCTGTTGCTGATGATATGTTTCATTGGCAAGGAACAATCATGGGTCCTCTAGACAGTCCTTATGAGGGAGGTGTTTTCTCACTTGTTATTAATCTCCCTCCAGATTATCCCTTCAAGCCACCCAAGGTTTGTAAAAGTATTTATTTTCTTATATATGAATCTCCACTTTCTCCAATTCTTTACTAGTATATTAAATAATGTGGCAGTTAATTTCCCCATATTTTGATGGAATTTCTTCTTTGTATTTAATACATTTATTTCTTAAAAATAATAACATTTTGTGCATTCTTAACTTTTTATTTTAAAGGAAAATTATACAATTATAAGCGTATGGTTCAGTTGAAAAGTTTGTTTTGGAATGTATTCTGCTATATATGAAAAACGTATCTTTATATTATGCGGTCATGAGAACCATTTAACTCCTTTTTTGATACATCGGTAAGATAAATTGCATCTTCTAAGGATTGATCCCTAGACCTCTCTCATCCAACCCACATGTTCTCTAGCTCTTACCACTTGAGCTATCATTCAGGGACAACCATTTAACTCTTTGAACTCATCTCTTGTGCATACTTATGTAGTTATGTATGGTGATGGATCTTTCAGGTTGCATTCAAGACAAAAGTTTACCACCCAAACATAGATAGCAATGGAAAAATTTGCCTTGATATATTGAAGGATCAATGGAGCCCCGCTCTAACCATTTCCAAGGTGTGTTTGTCGATTAAGTTGATAGTTAGACAACCTTCGTTCATTGAAAAGTTAAAATATATTTCTTATCCCTCCACTTCAATCCATTTATCAACTAAGATGTTGTGATAATTCTATACACCTAATGTGAAAACAATATCTACTAAGCAAGGGATTCATCAAAATTCACTAGCCCCTAATTAATATCGTGGTTTCATGACTTTTAAATGTTGTCTTTTGGTACATGTAAAACATGGTTGTTGTTGTTGTTAATGAAGTTAGAACAACAGATATGTTTGATGCTCAGAAAAATATGGTTAGTTTTCAGCTAACACTCATATAGGAGGTTGGGGAGCCAAAAATGTGTTCCTTACAATATGTTTGTTATTTTGTCATTGCAATCTATATTTTATGTTCCTTTTTCTAGCTTCATCATAATAGAGTAATAACCATATTTTACAATTTTATGCTATGAAGTTTGACTAATTTCAAGAAGTTTGACATGAGTAGTTAGTTCTGAACCCTCGTGCAAGGAGTCCACATTATGTCAAAAATGTTACTTATGTAAGTTCCTAAGTTCCTTAGGATTAATGCCCATCAATGTTCAATAAATAAGGGATTAGTAGAATGCATCAATCCATATTCAATAGTTTTTATGCCAAGAAAATGAGTGGCTGTGTTGCATGAAGTGGTTCTACATAAACTTAGATATTTCACACTTGTAGTAAGTTTTATTGCAAAAATAATCTTAGAATACATGATTCATATAATTACATATTTACTTTGTTTATTTGTCTTTGATATTTGTAGGTGCTGCTCTCAATTTCTTCCTTTTTGACGGACCCAAATCCCGATGATCCTTTGGTCCCTGAAATTGCCCACATCTACAAGACAGACAGGAAACAGTACGAGTCAAATGCAAGAAGTTGGACTCAGAAATATGCCATGGGCTAATAACCATTTTTACTTTCAGTGTCTATCAGATTTTACAACCTTGGCATGAATACTTGTTGTCTTTGATTGATTGCCCTCTAGTTATGGATATTAATGGGGGAAAACATTTCGTCTATTGTTGGTATTACAAAATGCTACTTTTGGAATGGTGAAATGTAGCCAAAGGAAACATTTGTTCTAATATTTAAACTTGTATTAGCAGAATCAAAGCATATTTAGAAAAAGAGAATGTGTTGCTAATTTCTTAAGCAAGTATGCATCATCTACCTAATTACCATCGAGGTCTTGCAAACTAGCATAATAATTTGTTCTTCTAATAATAGTCATACCATGATAATGCTCAAATACCTCATGTATTTTTCACATATCAAAGCCAGTACACTTGGATTTTTTATGCTAAGGAAACTTCTCTTGAAAATTGATATCTTCATATCCTGGTAACATCATTTTGTAACTATGATTCCGTCATCAATTTCTTAGCAAACCTATCAAGCCTGATAAGGATTTTACTCACTCTTTTGGTAATATTTCCAAATACCTATAAATTTCAAATTTAAGCTCTCCCTATAGTTTTCCAATGACATCATTCCAACAAAGATTTGGAGAACATGATTTTCGAATAGACTCAATGAAATTTGGAGGAGTTCTCTAGAAAACTAGCATTTTAGATGGTCTTCGTTATCTATTTGAGCAATTGAGCAATAGAAGAGCGCAATCAAATTTAAATGAGAGATTGAAACATTAAGAAACTTTATTCTCCAAGCAAGGTTAATATTAGTAAGACCTCCACCCAATCTATCCATCAAACAACCTCTTTTGCAAGTGTAATTCGAACCTAGGTAGTATGGGTGTTAACAAAAAAAATTAATGACCAAGTTTTTGAATTGGGTCGCAGGCATATTGAAGGTCAAACTCTTGAAGATCAAGCATATAAGTTAAGGTCTAAGACTCTATATCTTCCTTAGTTATCTATTATATCTTGGGGTAGATTTAGGCCTATAGGTTGGAAGAATACCTTAATCATTGGACAAGGTTGTGAATTCAATGTATCAAGTGTTTTGTGATAGTATTTTGTTGTTGCAAAATATAGTCAAACGAACTATCTTTATACATAAAGGAGTAGAGAAAGCTTTGAGGCTTTACTCTTAGTTTCGAAACCTTCATTTAAACTTGAAACTCAATAACAGGTTTATGTTGGTAATTGATGCTAAAAATGATTTTTTTTTACTAATATTGGTGTTGAGGTTGAAATATGAAAAAAAAACATAATCAAAATCAAATGATGTAATCGGGAGCAATACCAGTTACTCATGAATGATTGGTCCAAGAATTGAAATTCGAGTCAAGCTTAAGTTGCAACCATGTGGAAAAGAAAAGTTAACTTTTGGGTGCGTGGAAAATCTTAAGTTGAACAATTCTGGCACTTAGACATAGTTGTGCCATGTGTGGGCGTGGCTGCACCAGATCATTACCCATTTCTAAAAAAATTAAAAATTATTTTTTTAACACTGTTTGGGATGGAATGTGATACACGTTTTACAAGTGTACAGAATGCCCGAGGTCAGTGGCGTAGGGAGGGGGGGACTGACTCCTGCCATGGTCCCCCTCACAATTCTCATTTCCTTTACTAATATTATGTGAAAATAAATTTGGCAACCCCCAATATTATAAAAATCTTTATATATTACCAATATCATTTCTTTAACATTGTGATGTGGAACCCAAGCCACCAACTTTACCTCGTATATATTTTAACGTTTCCTCTCTCGTTCCCAAATCCAAACTTCATTTATATTATTTTAAATTATCAGGTCCAATAAAATCAAGTCCAACTTTGACGTTACTAGTTCTTTCTCTAGAGTTGTATTTGTTTTTACTTGATATTTGTTTTTTTTTCCACAACATCTACTTCATAGTCAAGTCTAGAAAAAATAGAGATTAAATAAAACTATTTAATATATCATTCTCCTACAAATCCTCCTACACACTAAATGGAGAAAGAATTAAGTGTTTTTTACATTTTCAAGATACTAAAAGCAATAACTTCTTGCTTCATTTAGTGTGTAGGAGGATTAGTAGGAAGATAAATCATTTTCCTAAAATGAAACTTGAAAGATAAATGCTTGAAAGTTGCTTTGACCTTCTCAAATTATTTATTAAAACTTGCATGTTGGCTTGCTTCTCATATTCTATCATTTTATGATTTCTTGACAATGTGTTGTCGGTTTAATGAAAGCTAATTTTTTTTTCGAAAGCATAAAGATATATATTAAGCAAAAGCTTTGGGAACAAAGCTCAAAAGAGTACAGGGTAACAAAAGTGATTAGTAAAGCAAAAAGCTAATCACCTAAAATAGAAACGCCAACCTCAACCCAAAGACCCGAGATAGAACGCCCCACAAAAAGAAACCCCGTTTAAGAATATACAATGGAAATTCCCAAAATATAAGCACCAACCTAAAAGCTAACCCAAGAGAGATGATCAAGCTACCAAAAAAGATAAACTCCGATAGACTCGAAAAGGTCCTATCCCAATATGCGCGAGCTAATTTGAGCCACAAGACCTTGAAGAGCACACTCGTCAGAGCAATCATAAACCATTCCACACCTTTTCCCCATAAGTAAAGCGCACCTCGCCCTAGTCAAAACGCCTTTAGGGTCACTACCCTCAGGCTCCAAAAGCGCCAATTCATTACCCATGACGGCAAAATCTTCCACACTATCCACCAACTTAGAGTCGCAACAGTCCCTCTCTTCTATCGTCCGTTTCTTTCTTCCCCCTCGCTTCACTTTCTTGGGTCTTCCCCGAGGTCGAGGCACTTTTGCTAGAGAAGAGTTAGGCTTGCTGCAACTACCCGATTTTTTAGGCCGCCCTCGCCCTCTAGAAGGCCTCAAGTAGGGATGGCTATGGGTCGGGTAGGGTGCGGGTTTTGCCAAACCCAAACCCAAACCCGAAATCAAAAACCCACACCCGCACCCGCACCCGAACCCGAAATGGGTGGTGAACTTAAACCCACACCCGAACCCATTGGGTTTCGGGTTCACCCGACCCGTACCCACACCCGCACACAACCTCAAACAAACAGTTGAACTCGGAAACCCGACCTGAAAAAGACTGTGAAGAGAGCTATATTATGTAATGTAACATTGTAATTGTCATGTTACTGTTAAATTAATATGCAAGATGCTGCATATATTGTACTGCACAAGCAGAATACTTAGGTTTCACTTATACAGATCCGGGTTCGGGTAGGGTTCGGGTGCGGGTTTGGCCAAACCCAAACCCGAACCCGAAAGTGATCGGGTAAAACCCGAACCCGAACCCATTTAACTCGGGTTTTCATCCAAGAAATCGGGTCGGGTCGGGTCGGGTGCCCATGGGTTCGGGCTTCTCTGCCATCCCTAGCCTCAAGCAAGTCTCCAAAACACAAGGATAACCTTGAGAGCCAGCCTCACCACCCCGAGGCGAGGGAAAGCCAGGCACCTCCTTCTCCTCAATGCTAAGACCACAAGAGAGAGGGAGAACCGAGAATCCATCAGAGAAGGGCCCTACTGCACCAGAGACAAGTAGAAGCAAAGAGCGCACATCCAAAGAAAAACAGGGAGAGGGGATGGCCTTCAAGAACCACAACAGATTAGGATCACGGACCACAAACACCTTCTGACTACCTTCAAAGCCAAGAACCTCTGGCCCAGGATCCTCTTCACCAGCCCAATTATCAAGCTCTACACCCTTTTGCCCGCAAGGACTCGCAGGAAGATCAAAGGACTCCTCTCCCACAGACCTCAAATGATCAACCGAAATGTTCAGATTGCCCTCTTCAAGACCAACATCCAAGGCAGTGGAATCAAATAAGTTCACTTCAAGAAACCTCCCATTTTCAAGTTCCAGCCGCCAGGACCGAGAAGATAGACCAGCACCAATCACCCTAGCCTGACCTAGACCCTGGACACCCGAAATAATCAGCCCACCAACAACATCTTCCCCCTTCTTTCCAAATTCCTTCGCAGCGGCATCCTCCTGTAGCCGTGAATGAAGAACAATTTCCGGAAACCGGAATTCATCAGGAACCCAATGGCCCCCAACGCAGCACTCCCATAAACCCAAGGTCATCTCAACCTCACCTGGAGAAAGGAGAGACAAACCAGAACCTTTCGGCCTGTTCAAAAGGACGTCCCTCCATGACGTTCCCAGCGTCTAAGCAACCCCTGCATCTTCTCTCCTCATCTAGGTCTGACTACCAGACGCGGCAGCAACTTTCTTCATCGGAGCTAGACCCGAAGAGATACGACCATTCCCAGCAGATATAGGGAATTTGGCCATCGTCACAGAGAGAAAGGCACCGCCAATTTTGCACCCATTCAAGGCTTTGATCGCTGATAGAGCTTGGTTCTGGGTTGCAAATTTGACGAAACCGAAACGGAATTTGCGCCCCTGTTTCTTCAACCTCTGAACAAAGACCTTCCTGAGAATGCCCAGATGCTTGAAGAGGCCACGAACTTGATGGTAGCCCACTGAGTCCGCGATGCCATCAACAAACAAGGTGGTACTCGAAGGAGAAGGGGAGCTCGAGGAGAGAGCGAGATCGTCCTGTTTGTCGTCGTCCTCAGCCAGGTCGCCGTCGCCTTCCTCACCACCGGCCACCTCCCTCGAAAACCTCTGTCCCGAGCAAGCCGCCGCCGTCACAGGAGCAGAAAAAGGGTTTGAAACCCTAGCAGAGGAGCTTGAGCACATATTACTTTATTACTATCTTAATCCAGATGTTTAATGAAAGCTAATTTGTTAGTTAGTATTCATTGTTCTCAATATATTTATATATTTCTTCTTTTAAAAATGTTGCAAAAATTATATATCAAAATCTTTTTACATCAATTTGTTGCATAAATTATAGATGTATGTATAAATTTCCATTGAAGTCATATACAATTACACATTTTAAACTTAGCCCCCGAAATCAAAATCCTCCCTCCGCCACTGCCCAAAGTAATATTAAAGTTTGTCTGTAACACCTCGATTTTCGGATGTCACTTTAGTAACTCAAAAATAAAATAAAGCGGAAAAGCAGGTATTTTTTTTCGTTTTCTTTTTAAATAAAAAGACTTGTCGAAATAAAGACTCAACCCATTCGCGATTAACAGCGACTAATATACAATAAAAGCACAACCCTCGCTGCAACCAAAATCATCGTCACGAGTGTCCTCAAGTGACGGAAAGTAACATCAAGTAACTAAAAGTATTGCCCAACGGCAAACTAGTGCGACTCATAGCCAGAGTCATAAGTTTTATAAATACAGTCCTCCAAGAAAGTAAGTCGATCAGCCCAAAACGGCCTCCAAAGGACCTCCTACGTCCGACAAACTCCCTGTGATCCTCATGGAAGAGAACCACACAAAAAGCTAATAGTCGGGGACCTGCCCTGCCCCAAAATAAGAAATGAAAATCAGAGCTATGACAACGAAACCCGATATACTACACCCCTAACATCGACCCTCATCCGATCCTGCATGAAGTCCGGGTCCACATCGAAGGCTCAGTAGTAGTCATTTCGCTCCGGGTCCTCCCCGAATGACGAACCATCACGAATCAGTTGTTGAACGTCTGGCAGCAGGCCGACCGCCCAAAGACAAACATAAACACAAAGCCACAACGCGAGGGTCAACTCACAGAATATAATAGATAATACAAGCAGCATGTGAAGAATAAGGGGGTATATATATATGTTGTATATATACATACAAGTTCTGTATTGCCTACCCTAAGGTATATACATGGCATGTTATCGAATCTCTAATAACAACACAATATTCAATATCTCAACAATTCAACAAATAACATAAAGATGTTCACCAATATCAATTCATCAAAATCTCAACATATGAAATTAGGTAATAAGGTTAGTCAAACAATGTATCGTCCTCCCAACGCACAAGTGTCTAACTAAACAAATCTTCCATGTCGTTTGCCCTAGGGTAAACGACGATGAAATCTCACGCTTCCATGAAGTCTCACGCTTCAATGGAGTCTTACGCTTTCACGAAGTCTCACGCTTCAGTGAAATCTCACACATTCACGAAGTCTCACGCTTCAGTGAAGTTTCACGCCTTCATGAAGTCTCCCGCTTCAATGAAGTCTCACACCTTCACGAAGTCTCACGCTTCAGTGAAGTTTCACGCCTCCGCAAAGTCTCCCGCTTCAGCGAAGGTTCCCGTCTCCACGAGGTCTCCCGCCTTAGTGAAGTTTCTGCTTTCACGAAGTCTCACGCTTCAGTGAATTTACACACTTTCACGAAGTCTCACGCTTCAGTGAAGTTTCATGCTTTAGTGAAGTTTCTGCTTTCACGAAGTCTCACGCTTCAGTGAATTTGCACACTTTCACGAAGTCTCACGCTTCAGTGAAGTTCCATGCTTTCACGAAGTCTCACGCCTTAGTGAAGCTTCCCGGCTCATCCTTTGGATGGCTAAATAAACTGCTCAAAGAGCGAAAGAGTACCAATGTACTTGGAAACTTATAGTTCCCCGACTTATCCTCTAGATAGCCAAACCACAAACTGCTCATCGAGCGAAGAGTACCAACATACTCAGAAACTTATTAGTTTCACGAAGTCTCACTCGGCCGAAGCCTCCAGAAAACATTTCCCAGTCAATCAACAATCAAGTGCATAAACAATAAATCAAGTCGAATTGATCGACGCCTAAAACATTAGCTAGCAAGGTAAGTTGCCCTCACCTCTAGTTCCTCCAGAATCACGGTGTAAGTCACGCTCACAAGCTTGCTCAGTCAAACCCAAGGTTTCCACAAACGAACCTTAGAGCAAACAAAGCAAAAATCAATTAAAATAAGTTGGTACAATCGAAACAATACTAACTAATGTTAGACAAAGCTCAAGAAGCTTCAGAGTACAACATCTAGGCACGAATGGAAGGGCTTTCCCCGAATGGATGAGTTTTGACTCGATTCAAGTTTTGTACAAAAACACTTTATTCGCTAACACGTGCATAACTCGAGCTACAGAACTCGGAATGACACGAAACCAAAACCAAAATTTCGACAACGGAGAGAGCTACGCTATAACTCAGGTCATACAGACCCAAAAATTATTTTTGGACACGGTACCATAGCAAATAAGTTTCGGCCACTATCAAAATAGGGTTTCCCGAACTTTTTCTTCGATCTAATTTAATTCCTAGGTATTCTTAGGCGATATCTAGGCCAGGGAAACTCTCAGAAAATTTATCGGGTCGAAAACTAACACAGGGGTATTTTGGTCAGTGTTTTTAGCCCGAAAACTCAAAGTCGAAATTTTGAAAAATAAATTTGATGAGTGTGTCCCTAACGACGTTTATGACAACTAATCCTACTGGTACTAAGCTCTGTCGAGTGTTTTTAATCCAAAGAACGAAGCTTTGGTCAGAAAATGGGTATTTTCACAGAATTGAAGCTCCACGACGATTCGGCGAGATTCAGCAGAAAACAACCGGATATTCATGCTCTTGGGCATGTAGGCAATAAGTTTAGACACTGAAATCAAGTTATTTGGACAGTTTTACAAAGAGCTCAAAACTTTGAGCACAGAAAGACATAGAGAAAAGCGACAGAATTGACGATCAGAAGTAAGGAATAACATCTATACCTCGAGGTTTACACGTAGCAACGAACGGTGCAACGATCAGGCAAGAATCGGCAAAAATCACTTCCCCCTTTCTCCTCTCAAGCTCGCGGCCTCTTGGTGATGGTGGTGATGAATTTTTTTTCATTTCTCACCTATTTATAGGTGAGGGAAAATGCGGTCAAAATTTCGCGATTCCGATTTTTCCTGCGCGTTCCTCTGTTAATTCTAAGATAGATTATGGCGACAGAATTGCAGAACTTGAAACAGGTTTCTTGGAATTAAAGCAAACGATCCAAAGTCGGTGTGAATCGATTTAACCCGAAAAACTACTTTTTGCAGTTGATGTCGGATGAGAAAACTTTCTTCTGAAGAAAGATTAGAAACATTGAAAGAAATGGGTGTACGCGTGTGAAATCTTCGTTTGAAGCTCTGAATAGAAAAAGTCTCCATCGACAGTTTATTTTAAGGTTCTTGAGCTATCAGAGATTCAGTTTCGGCAAACTTCCGAGAATTGAAATCGGACGTTCGTACATTCCAGGGTTTCGTGTCGAAACACTTGTCATGGAAATGAATAAGAGAAATTCTTATATTTCTCTGAAGATTTTTTGAATTAGATCCTATAGTGCTTTAGGAGTAAATTAATCGTTTACTAACGCTCTTGCCCTAGGCGTAAGCGAATAAGACTCGCGTTATAACTTATATCGACTTTAATACTATTCTTAGTCTTTTCTTGAACTTTCTCCTTCATAAATTCATTCCATTCAGTAAACACTTGTTCAGGTTTCCTTCACGATACATCGAAACCTAATCGTGGTTAGGAATTTAATTAATTAATTGGCTTAATACATCAGAAGGCCCCTGTAATTGTAAAGGGAATCAAATCCAGGGCCTGAAAAATTTTCGCATCAAATTGGGTCCCTAAGAAATTTTTTTTAATTCAATTAAGGCCAAAGTGTGCCAGCCCTCAATTTTGTCCCAGTCATCAATACCACGTGGCTTTTATTATTATTTTTTAATTAAAAAAATTAAAAAAATTTATTTTTCATTCCAACTCAATAATTTAATCAGAAAAAAATTTAAAAACTTAATAAAAAATCTTTATCATCATCATCCAATCCCTGATACATTTCCTCATCCTCTTTAATTAACCCCCACAACCCTGCATCCTTACCCTGCATCCTCACCCGCAACCCAACCTCAACCTCAACCCCACCCAACTGCAACCTCACCTCACCTCCCCACCCGCAACCTCAACCCGACCCCTAACCCCAACCTCAACCTCAACCCCACCACCACCATACCCACCCAAATCCTTTTCTGATTTTCGTTTCACAGATTTGGGGTTTTTGAGGGTGAGGTTGCAGGCTAGCTTCACCGAAAACGAAGAATCTGAGAAGAAAGAAGGAGGAGTAGAAGCTTCAGTGCTATCGGTTTCTCCTCGTGGGTTCCTGAGAGAGAGAAGCACAGGGATGCGGAGAAGGAGCTTCACATTTAGCCAGATCAGAACCAACAACACGTTCTTGGAAGTGGGTCCTCAGATTTGGTTGCATATGGGGCTGGGGGTGGGGTTGGGGTTCACTGATCTGGTTGCAGGTGGGGGTAGGGCTCACAGATCTTGTTGCAGGTGGAGGAGGGTTTGGGTGAGGAGGTTTGGTGTGAGGTCGTGAGGGTGATGCCGTGGAGTTGGATGGAGGATTCCATGGCGTCGAAGGGGTTGGAGGAGGATCTTCGAGACCAACTCGGCGTCGGTTTCGTCAGTGGAGGTGAAATGGCGAAGAACGAGGAACGTGGTGGAGGGATTATGTGTTTCTGGGTTTTTGTTGCTGGGAAATGGGTACTCAGATCTGGAAACGTGGTGAAATGGTGGTGAGCGAGGCACAAAATTTGCAGAGATTATTGGTTAAAGATCCAAGAATTGAGGTTCTCTTTCTCTACTCAACTCAGATCTTTAACGTGGTGGAGGGATTATTCTGATCTGGGTTTATGATATCTAGTGTTGCTGGGTTTCTTCAAGTTGGTGCTGGAAATTGATTATGTGTTTCTGAGTTTTTATATTATTAGATTAGTTTATTTAAATTATTAGATTGTTTAGTTAAGGGATTATTAGATTAGGTTTTTATTAAGTTTTTTTTTTCTGATTATTTTGTTGACTTGTAATTAAAAATTATTTTTTTTATCATTTTTTCATTAAAAAAAATTATAAAAGCCAGGTGTAATTGATGACTAGGACAAAATTGAGATTTGACCTTAATTGAATTAAAAAAAATTTCTTAGGGACCCAATTTGGTGCGAAAATTTTACAGGCCCTGTAACTGATTCCCTTTACAATTTCAGGGGCCTTCTGATGTATTAAGCCTAATTAATTCTATAACTGAAATTTTGGGTCACTCATTGTCGAACCACAGAGATTGAGGAAAAGTCGATTTATAAGACTAATGGCTGCTTGAATCAAAAGAAAAATTAAAAAGACAAATTATAATTGATTGATGGTAGAGAACTTAGCATTCTGAAGTATAGAGGAAGAAACAATGTTTAAGAGCTTAGTATTTGTGTTAGTTTAACTAAAACAAGTGATTCTTTAAAGAATCTGAATGCATATGGAAAAAGATAAAGTTTTCATGCTTACCATTGTTGATCTAGCCTATATCTCTAAGTGTTGATTCATCAGGTCAAAAAGAGCTAGCTTTCAAAAGACTTCACTAGTTAAATCTCAATCGATTCCTAGCCACCTATGATCAGTTAAATTGAAGATTAAGTTCATTTTAGTTTCAGGCCATCAACTACTAGTCATTGTCCTTATTCTTAAGGCGCAAATGCTCTAATAAACAGACCCTAGTTCCCCATTTCTAAACCAAACTTCCATTTGTGCAAAGAAAGGAAAAATAGCTTGCATGCATTTCAAGTTCATATTATAATAGAAGGGTAGGCTCATAGAAAGAAAATTCTTTATTCCATATGAAGATTCTGAAAGTAAAAACAATAACATGTAATGGATCCACATCCCAAATGCTAAAAGAGACTTAGCCAAGCATTGTTAAGGAAATCATGTTTCTAACCTGAATAAGAACCTTGGAAGAGCTCCTTAATCCTTACACAAGCTAAAACTTCAGAAAAATTTAGATACAAAACTAAAATTGTAAAGTCCTATTTATAGGAAAAATGAAACGCACAAGCACGCATGTGCGTGCAGCAAGATGCACGCACATGCGTGCATGTTTGGTTGAAATGCCAAGCCACTGTGCAGCAAGAAGGTGCACGCACATGCGTGCCTTCTTCTCCAAAATGCCAACACACTGACCCTGCAGGCATGTGCGTGCAGGCATGGCGCACACACATGCATGCACACCTCGCTGGGAGGAATCTTTCATTTATTCAGCTCATTCATTCCTCTTCAATGCTTGTAACTGTTAAGTTCAAGCGCATAATAATGTTTTAAAATCTAGTTTTGATCAATAACAATTTTTATATAAAAGCACTCTAATTGTCAACTAAGCTTCTCAATTAATTTGAATTTCAGGAGAAATTCAATTTGCACACAATGCTTCAACATTCAATCGCTACAAAAAGAAAAAAGCTTCAGAATTCACAAGACTGTCTGGCACGCAAACAAATTCAAGTCAAGGCACATTCGTCCTAACCGTCCAATGTCAACTCATCAGTCAGAAAAATTGAAGACAAATTTTAGGCGCCAAAGATAAAGTCAGATTGCAACCAATTGACTTATATTCAAAAGAGATCACATAAAGACTATGTTACTTTTTCTAAAAGCGCGCTGAGCAACAAGGGAAAAGGACAACTTGTCAACATCATACTTTCCAATTGTCTCATGCTTGAAAAGTAGCCCAAGTCTATTGCCACCTACTAGGTGACAAACATCACCTTTTCGGCTAAAGGATAGACTTGAACTGTAGCATGAATTCAATGAAGCTACCAACCGAAGCCATTTGAATCAACATATGGATTTCATCTCTCAACGGTTAGATCATATCCCTCAACGGCTACAGCACCAGCAAGCGATATTTAAGGCAAACATGAAAAATGAAGACACAGAGAATTAGCGCTGCAAGCATAAGAACTCAAATCATTCATTTCAACATTCTTCAAAGCATTCAAAGCTCAAAAATCTTAAAGCAGAAAAATTCCTAAGTGTCCAATTCCAGCCACTACATCGACTAAGTAAAAGAGAGGACCTTGTACCTTAAAAGAGTCGAATCTCTTCATTTATTTCTCTCTTAGATTTAGAACTCTTGAGTGATCCAAAGTCAAATCTGAACTCAGACACTTAGAGTTCTAGTGCTTTAAATTCTCTACCATTACTTTGAGATGCAAATAAGTAACACAAGAAAGGCGGGGTTTGAATTGTGAACTTGAAATTTACGTTTTAAAACTTTGTTTTATGAAAGGACTATAAATTCTTTCAAGAAAACGTTAAGTGTGATATTTCGTAAACCGTTTTGTGCAGCGGAAGTAAGTAAGTAAGTAATAGAACGATCAGCACACAATGATTTATACTGGTTCACCCTAAACGATTGGGCTACGTCCAGTACTTGGCCAGCACCAAGATTTTCACTAGCAAGTATCAAGGACTTCTCCAAATACAAGTATTCGACATGACTTCTCCAACAAGTATTATCACGGACTTCTCCAAGTATTCTACAGGACTCATCCTACAAGTGTTGGTCAGGACTTCTCCAATAATCTTACAAAGATTAAATGACTCGACATAGATTTTCTTCGTTCAAGAGTAGTAGTAGAGAATTTATGGTACTGGAACTCTAAGTGGTTGGTGTAACACCCCGATTTCCAGGTGTCACTTTAGTAACCAAAAATAAACTTTACGCGGAAAACAGGTGATTTTTTTTCGTTCTCTCTCCTTTCAAATAAAGCGATAGAGAAATAAAGACAAAACCCAACAACTAAACTAACCGATATACAATATATACACATGTACAGCCTCGGCTGCACTCCATGTCACGTGAACCCGCAGTGACTCCAAAGTAGTGTGCCCGCAGGCAAATATATACAAACCAGCACTGTAAGTAAAAGTATCAAAAGTACAGTCATCCGAGAGAAAGTCGGCACCCAAAAATGGTCTGAAACAAAAGACCCCTATACTCCGACAGACTCTCTGTGATCCTCCTCAAAAGAACCACACAAAAAGCCACACATCGGGAACCTACCCTGTCCCAAAAAGTAAGACGATCAGAGCTCTACACAAAAAATGACGCTAGCCTAACCTACTTTCCCAGCTCAGCTCATAGCTCCTCCTCCTCCTCATCGCTGCTCGGCGAGTAGCTCTCCCCACTGCTCTCGGAGTCAGAGTCGGAATCCACCGTAATCATCTCGGTGTCCAAGTCCACGACCTCCCTCCTAACTGTCCTGCGCACCGTCCTAGTCGAGCCGGTCTCAACATCCACCTCTCCTGTAAGAACATCCTCCTCCACCACCCTCATCAAGGGGTCCACACGGTAGCCGTGCGGTGAAGAGAAAGAAAAGAGACGTGAGGCAGATGGGACGACAGACTCCCTCTTCGGCCGCACAAGCCTAGAGGACGACGCCACGTCGGTAGGATCGATGGCAGTAGCAGGAGGTGGCGCACCAGGTGTAGCAACAGCAGGCTCTATCTCCGCCGGGTCCTCATCATCAGAAGGTGAAGTCGGAGGTGGTGCAGGTGGTCCTCGACCAGTACCCGGTCCACAGTGAACTGAGGGTGGCAAGTCAAAGCTCAGCTCCATACGCCGTAGTACTCCTCTCGTCAAGCGTCCTCGCTCATCCGTCCGGTCCTCCATGACCCTTCCCCTGTACGTCGCTCGGTGACCAGCAACATCGATCACCCAAGCGGTGGGGGCAACTCACGGCGCTAGGGTCAACTCACGGAAACAAGTAGATATACACTCAACATGTGATATGGGGTATAGATATATATGTTAATATATATATAAACAATCCTATCATGTTATTGGCTCTAACAATGCTTCAATAAATCAAACAGCACACAATTCCAGTCAGAATGAATGTATGCGTGAAATGCAATAATGATCCGGATTGTGACGCGTTCCCGTTCGCCACAAGTGAAGCATTCCCGTTCTTCACTATGGATGAACCATTCCCGTTATTCATCCTTGGTGAACCATTCCCGTTATTCATCATATGATGAACCATTCCCGTTATTCATCATTAATGCAGTGGTGAACCATTCCCGTTATTCACCATGAGATGCACAGGTGAACCATTCCCGTTATTCACCCGATTGATGCAATATGGTTAGCCAAACATCGAATCGTCCTCACCACACAAGTGTTTAGCTCAAACCCAACCTCAAAACAAACCCAAGAGTTAGTGTCGGTCAATACAACACAACTCGGAGTTAGTGTCGGTCAATACAACACCACTCCCACAACAAAACCCAAAATCAAAGCTAGAGTCAGTGTCGGTCAATACAACACGACTCGGAGTTAGTGTCGGTCAATACAACACAACTCCAACACCCAAAACCCAGAGTTAGTGTCGGTCAATACAACACAACTCGAATAACAAGAGTACTAGCGTACTCGGTGACTTTCAATCATCACCGTAGCTCACCTCAGTGGCTTTCCCCAATTCCAAAACCCACAACAAAAGTCGACTTTTCCCCGTCTTTCGCAATTATTTTCCCCTTTAGTTCTCCTATGATTATTCGTTTAGTAAAAACGTTTCAGATTGAATTAGTCAAGTTATGAGTTTATTTCTCAAAGTCTAAGTCTCCCAAAGTCTCTAGTTTTCGAAATTCTAATCACTCTAAGTTTTCCAAAAACCCTCCAAAAGAAGTTTCCCGGGGAAAGTCTAGGTAAACCAACGAATACCAACAAATGGCTAAGTCTCAAACCCCTCGTTTGGACTTGCCTAGGGTTGTTCATCCAACCCGAAATATCAAAGATCACCAGATCAATGAATCTCCACTCCGAAGTCGCGTCAAAACGCACAATCCAACAATATCACAATCTCACAAGTTATGGAAAACATCATAACATCAACTCATCATCATAATCAACATCAGATAAAGCATAAGTCAAATTTATCGACGCCTATCATGCAATCATAGCTAATATGTAAGTTGCCCTAACCTCGAGCTGCTCCAGCCTCGCAAACAAAATCTCCTTCACAGAAATGCTTTGAAACTTCCAAAGTTCCTTCAACTGAACCTCGGAGAAAACAAAGCAGAATCCAAACAAAATCGATTAGTTCGATCGCAATACAACACATAAATGATAGACAAAGCATTAAAGCTTCAGAATACGGCAATCGGGTACGAAAAGACAAGTTTTCGAAAACGAAAACTCCTCCCCCTCACTACATAGCTCACGGTCCTAAGAGAAAAAGGGCTCCGGCTCTTTTTCTTCGATCAAATCTGTTTACAAGGTAGTTTTAGGGTAAAACTAAGGCAAAGAAACTGTCGGAACAATTTTCGGACAATCGGATCAAAATACGGCCGTTCAGGGGCGTTTTGGTCCAAAATAAAAGCTCAAAACCTCAAAGTTATCAGTTCGGAAAACAAATTTGACAGCAATGATCCTCACGACATCCGTGACAACAAATCCTAAAGGTACGAAGTTAGATTACGACTTTTCGACAGTAAAGTTTCGAAATGTGCGCAAAAAGGGTTTTGAAACAGTTTTTCAGATCCTTGACAACTCGATCACAATCGGCGATTACTGACAGAGGTTTTAGACTCTTGGGCACGCAAGGAAGATAACCCAACCAAGAAATCAGAGAAAACGGACAGTTTTACAAAAAGCTCAAAACTGTGAGCACAGAAACGACTACAGAAACGCAGAAGAAATAGTAATCAGAGGTAAGAATCATGTTAGTTACCTCGGTACCTCGAAGTAGGGACGAACTGCACGAAGATCGGTCGAGTTTTGGCGAAAAATTCTTCTCCTCCTCTCCCCCTTGAACTCGCGGCCTTGAGTGGTGGAAATGGGGATATTTTTGAACTTTTGAGCTATTTATAGGCAGGTGAAATCGCGGGAAAATGAAAATTTCGCGACTCCGATTTTTGCAGAACGTTCACCGAAGAATTCTAAGAGAGATTCTTGCGTCAGAATTCCAGAACTCAAAATAAATCTCAGACATTTGGGAAAAACGATATCTAAAATCCCAAAAGCGGTGTAAGTTAATCTGTCCCGAAAAACTACTTTTTGCTGTGATGGTCAGATGACAAAACTTCCTTCTGAAGAAAGATTGGAAATGTCGAAACAAATCTGGCTTCGTGGACGGAAACTTCGTTAGAAGTCCCGAAAAGAAAAAGTCTTCATCCAGCGATCGAATCTAGGGTTTCGAAGCAAAGAAATTAGCGTCGTCGGACTTCCGAAAAAGTGAATACTATCGTGCGTACAGTCCAGGGTTCCGAAATGAAACGCTGGTCGAAGGAAAAATAAAGAGAATCTTTAAATTTTCTAAGGATTCGAAATCTCACTTAAAACGTTGCTCTAAAAGCGAAATTATCCTATTCTGGACACGCTCGCCATAAGGCAGGTGTGCAGACGACTCGTACTAATTCCTACAGCGACTACGCAACATTCCTCAAGCAATTCCTGAACTTTCTTCTTCATTAATCTTTCTCAAACAGCAAACTCCTGTCATGCTTACACTGATTCTACGCGTGAGTCGGAAATTAACTTGTCATGCAAATCCAGGTCTTACAATACTCCCCTCCAAAAAGAAAGTTTCGTCCTCGAAACTCAGAGTTCTGCAAATAGTCCGGGGTACAGTTCCTTGATCTTGTCTTCCAATTCCCATGTAGCGTCTCCCGTATCCTTGTTCCATATCACTTTTACCAACGCAATCTGCTTTCCCCTCAGCTGTTTCACTCTTCTATCCCCAATACTCACTGGCGGTGTCTCAAAGGTCAAATCATCTTTCAGTTCCACATTGTCTGGCTCGATTACATGAGTCGGATCTGGAATGTACTTCCTCAACTGCGACACATGAAATACATCATGAATGTTGGAAATAAATGGTGGTAGTGCAATCTGATATGCAACTGGTCCAACACGTCGAGTGATTTGATAAGGCCCAATAAACTTTGGCGTGAGCTTCCTTGATTAATAGCTCGTCCAACCCCCATAGTCTGAGTAACTCGTAGAAACACATGGTCACCTTCCTCAAACTCTAGGGTTCTACGTCTCTGATCAGCATAACTCTTCTGTCTGCTCTGTGAAGCCCTCATCTTTTCTCTAACCTGCTTAACCTTCTCAGTCGTCTGTTGCAGCATTTCTGGCCCAATCAACAAACTCTCCCCATCTTGATACCAACACAACGGTGTCCTACACTTTCGACCATACAAAGCTTCATACGGTGCCATCACAATGCTCGCATGAAAACTATTGTTGTATGTAAATTCAATCAATGGCAGAAGATCATCCCAGCTTCCTCTGTTATCTAACACACAAGCACGTAACAGATCCTCTAGCGACTGAATGGTTCTCTCTGTTTGCCCATCAGTTTGTGGATGATACGCCGAACTCAACCTCAACTTGGTTCCTAACGCATCATGAAGAGCTCCCCAAAAGTGCGAAGTAAACTTCGGATCTCGATCAGACACAATACTCGTCGGAACTCCGTGTAGTCTCACAATCTCCGCCACATAAATCTCAGCCAACTTCTCTACATTGTAGGTAGTTCTCACTGGTAGAAAATGCGCTGACTTGGTCAAACGATCCACAATCACCCAAATCGAATCGTGTCTCTTCTGTGTTCTTGGCAAAGCTACCACAAAATCCATGGATATACTATCCCATTTCCATTCTGGCACATCTAAACTCTGTAGCATACCAGCAGGTCTTTGATGCTCTACCTTCGCCTTTTGACAAGTCAAACATGCAGCTATATACTCGGCCACTTGTTTCTTCATTCCTGGCCACCAGAAATTCAATTTCAAATCTTGATACATCTTTGTCATTCCCGGATGAATGCTCCATTTGCTCTTGTGTCCTTCATCCATGATCAGTCTTCTCAATTCTGGATTGTTGGGTACACAAACTCTATCCTTACATCTTAAGATATCGTCAGTTCCGATCTTGAATTCCGGGTCTTTCCCTTGAATTACCAAGTTCTTCTTCTCTAGCAGAAACTCATCTTGTAGTTGTTGTTCTGTAATCTCTTCCATCAGTCCACTAGCAATTCTGATCATTCCGAATTTCAACTTTCCCTCCGACGGTGTCACACCTAAACTCATATCTCGAAATTGTTCCAGTAACTCCAGCTCTTTAACAATCATTGACGAAACATGCATCTTCCTACTCAAAGCATCAGCAACCACATTTGCTTTCCCAGGGTGATACTGCAACGTAAACTCATAGTCTTTGATGAACTCCATCCATCTTCGTTGCCTCATGTTCAGCTCCTTCTGATCAAACAAGTATTTAAGGCTCTTGTGATCGCTAAATATCGTGAAAGTACAACCATATAGATAATGCCTCCAGATCTTCAGCGAAAACACAATGGCAGCTAACTCCAGATCGTGAGTCGGGTAGTTCTTCTCATGAGTCTTCAACTGTCTCAAAGCATAAGCCACCACTTTTCGATGTTGCATCAGCACACATCCCAAGCCTTGATACGAAGCATCACAATAAACTTCATAAGGTTCCTCCGGTTGCGGCAAAATAAGCACAGGTGACGTCGTCAAACGTTCCTTCAGAGTCTGGAAACTTGATTCACACACCTCAGTCCATGCAAAAGGTTGATCCTTCCTCGTCAATTGAGTCAAAGGTCCAACAATCTTGGCAAATCCCTCAATGAAGCGTCTATAGTATCCAGCTAAACCCACAAAACTTCTGATCTCTGTCACTGTCTTCGGTTGCTCCCAAGCCAAAACAGTCTCCACTTTCGCTGGATCCACAGCTATGCCTTCCTTTGAGATAACATGACCTAAGAAATTGACTTCCTCCAGCCAAAATTCACACTTGGAAGGGTTTGCATACAGCTTTTTCTCTCTCAACACTTGTAAAACTTGGCGCAAATGTCCTTCATGTTCCTTTGCGTCCTTCGAATATATCAATATGTCATCAATAAACACCACCACAAACCGATCTAAGAATTCATGAAAGATGCGGTTCATGTAATCCATGAAGACAGCAGGTGCATTTGTCACTCCAAACGGCATCACTAGGTACTCGTAGTGTCCGTAACGTGTCCTGAAAGCAGTCTTCGGTACATCTTCAGTCTTCACCCTGATCTGATGATAGCCTGACTTCAAGTCAATCTTCGAAAATACAACAGCCCCGCGTAATTGATCCATCAAATCATCTATCCTCGGCAACGGGTATCGATTCTTGATCGTCGCCTTGTTCAGTTGTCGGTAATCCACACACAATCTCGACCTTCCGTCTTTCTTCTTAACTAACAACACTGGCGCTCCTCACAGTGAAACACTTGGTCGAATGAATCCTTTTGCCGAAAGATCCTCCAACTGAGATTTCAACTCTACTAACTCCGCAGGTGCCATACGGTAAGGTGCAATTGAAATCGGTCCGGTTCCGGGTACAATGTCGATCTCAAACTCTACATCGCGTACAGGCGGTAGTCCAGGTACATCTCCAGGAAAAACATCCACAAAATCTCAAACCACCGGAATACCATGAATATCCGATTCCTTCTTCCCCTCCAGACTTAGCAATGAAAAGTACTTCTGAGTGCCCTCGCTCAACGATGCACTAATGTGGTTAATAGAAAGATACTCGAAAAGATCCGAGTCTGGGAACACCACTTTCTTTCGACTACAGTCCAAAAGACAATGGTAGTGGGATAACCAATCCATCCCGAGGATTACATCTAAGTTTTTAAGGGGTAGACATACTAGGTTGGCATGAAAAGTTCTATCTTTATATACTACTGAACAGTGCATGCATGCGACATTAGCAATTAGAGTCCTAGCAGGTGTAGTTACCATAAGATCAAAGCTCAAAGTAGTAATAGGCAGATGCAGTCTTGATACGCAATCCTTAGAGACAAATGAATGAGTTGCACCAGAATCAAAGAGTACAGTTAGAAGATTACCGTCAATTTCACATTCCCCTCTGATCAATCCATCTGCTCCTTCAGCCTCTTCACCATCCATGGTATACACTCTTCCCTTCGCCACTGGGCGCTTCCCACTAACAGCATTCACAGACGGTTCAGCCTTTGGTGCCTTGCAATCCATAGCCAGATGCCCAGATTTATTGCAGTTGTAGCATCTTGGTGGCCTCGTGCAATTATTTGCATAGTGTCCGATTCCTCCACACCGGAAACAAGTCACCTCACGGTTTTGGGTACGGCTTCCCGACCCTTCAGAAGTAGCAGCAGCAGCCATCGGCTTATAAGATCCCGGGGTAAACACTCTCCCCGCAGGACGTTGATATGGCTTTCTCGCCTGAAACCTTCCTCTTCCTTGAAAACTCTGTGGTGTCGACCTCACCGGTCCCCCTGTTCCAGTCCTGTTCAGTCTTCGGTTCTTCATCAGCTCCACCTCAGTTGCTTTCTCGACCAATGCCTGGAACCTCATGATCCCCAACGGTCTCACTGAGTCCTCTATATCAGCTCTCAATCCCCTCACAAAACGCTTGCACATGTAGGGCTCATCCACTTGATCACAGAAAAACCGAAAGTGTTTTGCCAAAGACTCCAACTTGGCAGCATATTCCGGACTGGTCATGCTTCCTTGTTTAAGAGTCAGAAACTGTGATTCACGCTCGTCACGAGCACTGTCTGGAAAATACTTCTCGAGAAAAGCAGTTCGAAAAGAATTCCAGTCCACCTCCACATGATTTGCTTCCATCATCCCTCTAGCGCCCCTCCACCAGTGCTCAGCATCACCTATCAGCAGAAAGGTTGCCATTCGCACCTTGGCTCCCTCAGCAGTCTGTAACACTCCAAAGATCTTCTCAATTTCTTCTATCCAAAGATCCGCTTTGTCCGGGTCAGTACCTCCCGAAAACTTAGGTGGATCCTGTCTCCAGAAATCATTCAAACCTTTGTTCTGATCCAGAGTCGCTTCCCTCTGACGCTGGTGTTGATCACGCGCTTCCTCCGCAGCACGCCTCAAAGCATTATCATTCGCTTGGTTAGTCATTGCCTGGGCCATAGTGGCCATCATCTCTGCTAGTTGATTCGTGTTCACCATCGTCTGTTACCCCCAAGAAAACTGTTAGTCATAATCGTACGATAGTACCAAAACTACTCCATATAGTTAAGTAACAAGGCAATCAATTAGAACGAAAAATCGTTCTGCAGACAATCAATTTTCACTCTTTGCAGAGTCACAAAACCTAGCACAGAAGACCTATTCCCCAAAGACTCCCAAAAGACTCAACTAAGCTCTGATACCACAATGTAACACCCCGATTTCCAGGTATCACTTTAGTAACCAAAAATAAACTTTACGCGGAAAACAGGTAATTTTTTTTCGTTCTCTTTCCTTTCAAATAAAGCGATAGAGAAATAAAGACAAAACCCAACAACTAAACTAACCGATATACAATATATACACATGTACAGCCTCGGCTGCACTCCATGTCACACGAACCCGCAGTGACTCCAAAGTAGTGTGCCCGCAGGCAAATATATACAAACCAGCACTGTAAGTAAAAGTATCAAAAGTACAGTCATCCGAGAGAAAGTCGGCACCCAAAAATGGTCTGAAACAAAAGACCCCTATACTCCGACAGACTCTCTGTGATCCTCCTCAAAAGAACCACACAAAAAGCCACACATCGGGAACCTACCCTGTCCCAAAAAGTAAGACGATCAGAGCTCTACACAAAGAATGACGCTAGCCTAACCTACTTTCCCAGCTCAGCTCATAGCTCCTCCTCCTCCTCATCGCTTCTCGGCGAGTAGCTCTCCCCACTGCTCTCGGAGTCAGAGTCGGAATCCACCGTAATCATCTCGGTGTCCAAGTCCACGACCTCCCTCCTAACTGTCCTGCGCACCGTCCTAGTCGAGCCGGTCTCAACATCCACCTCTCCTGTAAGAACATCCTCCTCCACCACCCTCATCAAGGGGTCCACACGGTAGCCGTGCGGTGAAGAGAAAGAAAAGAGACGTGAGGCAGATGGGACGACAGACTCCCTCTTCGGCCGCACAAGCCTAGAGGACGACACCACGTCGGTAGGATTGATGGCAGTAGCAGGAGGTGGCGCAACAGGTGTAGCAACAGCAGGCTCTATCTCCGCCGGGTCCTCATCATCAGAAGGTGAAGTCGGAGGTGGTGCAGGTGGTCCTCGACCAGTACCTGGTCCACAGTGAACTGAGGGTGGCAAGTCAAAGCTCAGCTCCATACGCCGTAGTACTCCTCTCGTCAAGCGTCCTCGCTCATCTGTCTGGTCCTCCATGACCCTTCCCCTGTACGTCGCTCGGTGACCAGCAACATCGATCACCCAAGCGGTGGGGGTTGCACGATCCACAAGCTCATACCTGATCCCCCCCGAGGGAGAGACCATCGAAAACCAGTCGGCCATCGACATCTGGCAGCAGGCCGACCGCCCAAACACAAACATGCAACCAAAGCCAAGGCGCTAGGGTCAACTCACGGAAATAAGTAGATATACACTCAACATGTGATATGGGGTATAGATATATATGTTAATATATATATATATAAACAATCCTATCATGTTATTGGCTCTAACAATGCTTCAATAAATCAAACAGCACACGATTCCAGTTAGAATGAATGTATGCGTGAAATGCAATTATGATCCGGATTATGACGCGTTCCCGTTCGCCACAAGTGAAGCATTCCCGTTCTTCACTATGGATGAACCATTCCCGTTATTCATCCTTGGTGAACCATTCCCGTTATTCACCATATGATGAACCATTCCCGTTATTCATCATTAATGCAGTGGTGCACCATTCCCGTTATTCACCATGAGATGCACAGGTGAACCATTCCCGCTATTCACCCGATTGATGCAATATGGTTAGCCAAACATCGAATCGTCCTCACCACACAAGTGTTTAGCTTAAACCCAACCTCAAAACAAACCCAAGAGTTAGTGTCGGTCAATACAACACAACTCGGAGTTAGTGTCGGTCAATACAACACCACTCCCACAACAAAACCCAAAATCAAAGCTAGAGTCAATGTCGGTCAATACAACACGACTCAGAGTTAGTGTCGGTCAATACAACACAACTCCAACACCCAAAACCCAGAGTTAGTGTCGGTCAATACAACACAACTCGAATAACAAGAGTACTAGCGTACTCGGTGACTTTCAATCATCACCGTAGCTCACCTCAGTGGCTTTCCCCAATTCCAAAACCCACAACAAAAGTCGAATTTTCCCCGTCTTTCGCAATTATTTTCCCCTTTAGTTCTCCTATGATTATTCGTTTAGTAAAAACGTTTCGGATTGAATTAGTCAAGTTATGAGTTTATTTCTCAAAGTCTAAGTCTCCCAAAGTCTCTAGTTTCCGAAATTCTAATCACTCTAAGTTTTCCAAAAACCCTCCAAAAGAGGTTTCCCAGGGAAAGTCTAGGTAAACCAACGAATACCAACAAATGGCTAAGTCTCAAACCCCTCGTTTGGACTTGCCTAGGGTTGTTCATCCAACCCGAAATATCAAAGATCACCAGATCAATGAATCTCCACTCCGAAGTCGCGTCAAAACGCACAATCCAACAATATCACAATCTCACAAGTTATGGAAAACATCATAACATCAACTCATCATCATAATCAACATCAGATAAAGCATAAGTCGAATTTATCGACGCCTATCATGCAATCATAGCTAATATGTAAGTTGCCCTAACCTCGAGCTGCTCCAGCCTCGCAAACAAAATCTCCTTCACAGAAATGCTTTGAAACTTCCAAAGTTCCTTCAACTGAACCTCGGAGAAAACAAAGCAGAATCCAAACAAAATCGATTAGTTCGATCGCAATACAACATACAAATGATAGACAAAGCATTAAAGCTTCAGAATACGACAATCGGGTACGAAAAGACAAGTTTTCGAAAACGAACACCCCCCCTCACTACATAGCTCACGACCCTAAGAGAAAAAGGGCTCCGGCTCTTTTTCTTCGATCAAATCTGTTTACAAGGTAGTTTTAGGGTAAAACTAAGGCAAAGAAACTGTCGGAACAATTTTCGGACAATCGGATCAAAATACGGCCGTTCAGGGGCGTTTTGGTCCAAAATAAAAGCTCAAAACCTCAAAGTTATCAGTTCGGAAAACAAATTTGACAGCAATGATCCTCACGACATCCGTGACAACAAATCCTAAAGGTACGAAGTTAGATTACGACTTTTCGACAGTAAAGTTTCGAAATGTGCGCAAAAAGGGTTTTGAAACAGTTTTTCAGATCCTTGACAGCTCGATCACAATCGGCGATTACTGACAGAGGTTTTAGACTCTTGGGCACGCAAGGAAGATAACCCAACCAAGAAATCAGAGAAAACAGACAGTTTTACAAAAAGCTCAAAACTGTGAGCACAGAAACGACTACAGAAACGCAGAAGAAATAGTAATCAGAGGTAAGAATCATGTTAGTTACCTCGGTACCTCGAAGTAGGGACGAACTGCACGAAGATCGGTCGAGTTTTGGCGAAAAATTCTTCTCCTCCTCTCCCCCTTGAACTCGCGGCCTTGAGTGGTGGAAATGGGGATATTTTTGAACTTTTGAGCTATTTATAGGCAGGTGAAATCGCGGGAAAATGAAAATTTCGCGACTCCGATTTTTGCAGAACGTTCACCGAAGAATTCTAAGAGAGATTCTTGCGTCAGAATTCCAGAACTCAAAATAAATCTCAGACATTTGGGAAAAACGATATCTAAAATCTCAAAAGCGGTGTAAGTTAATCTGTCCCGAAAAACTACTTTTTGCTGTGATGGTCAGATGACAAAACTTCCTTCTGAAGAAAGATTGGAAATGTCGAAACAAATCTGGCATCGTGGACGGAAACTTCGTTAGAAGTCCCGAAAAGAAAAAGTCTTCATCCAGCGATCGAATCTAGGGTTTCGAAGCAAAGAAATTAGCGTCGTCGGACTTCCGAAAAAGTGAATACTATCGTGCGTACAGTCCAGGGTTCCGAAATGAAACGCTGGTCGAAGGAAAAATAAAGAGAATCTTTAAATTTTCTAAGGATTCGAAATCTCACTTAAAACGTTGCTCTAAAAGCGAAATTATCCTATTCTGGACACGCTCGCCATAAGGCAGGTGTGCAGACGACTCGTACTAATTCCTACAGCGACTACGCAACATTCCTCAAGCAATTCCTGAACTTTCTTCTTCATTAATCTTTCTCAAACAGCAAACTCCTGTCATGCTTACACTGATTCTACGCGTGAGTCGGAAATTAACTTGTCATGCAAATCCAGGTCTTACAATACTCCCCTCCAAAAAGAAAGTTTCGTCCTCGAAACTCAGAGTTCTGCAAATAGTCCGGGGTACAGTTCCTTGATCTTGTCTTCCAATTCCCATGTAGCGTCTCCCGTATCCTTGTTCCATATCACTTTTACCAACGCAATCTGCTTTCCCCTCAGCTGTTTCACTCTTCTATCCCCAATACTCACTGGCGGTGTCTCAAAGGTCAAATCATCCTTCAGTTCCACATTGTCTGGCTCGATTACATGAGTCGGATCTGGAATGTACTTCCTCAACTGCGACACATGAAATACATCATGAATGTTGGAAATAAATGGTGGTAGTGCAATCTGATATGCAACTGGTCCAACACGTCGAGTGATTTGATAAGGCCCAATAAACTTTGGCGTGAGCTTCCTTGATTAATAGCTCGTCCAACCCCCATAGTCTGAGTAACTCGTAGAAACACATGGTCACCTTCCTCAAACTCTAGGGTTCTACGTCTCTGATCAGCATAACTCTTCTGTCTGCTCTGTGAAGCCCTCATCTTTTCTCTAACCTGCTTAACCTTCTCAGTCGTCTGTTGCAGCATTTCTGGCCCAATCAACAAACTCTCCCCATCTTGATACCAACACAACGGTGTCCTACACTTTCGACCATACAAAGCTTCATACGGTGCCATCACAATGCTCGCATGAAAACTATTGTTGTATGTAAATTCAATCAATGGCAGAAGATCATCCCAGCTTCCTCTGTTATCTAACACACAAGCACGTAACAGATCCTCTAGCGACTGAATGGTTCTCTCTGTTTGCCCATCAGTTTGTGGATGATACGCCGAACTCAACCTCAACTTGGTTCCTAACGCATCATGAAGAGCTCCCCAAAAGTGCGAAGTAAACTTCGGATCTCGATCAGACACAATACTCGTCGGAACTCCGTGTAGTCTCACAATCTCCGCCACATAAATCTCAGCCAACTTCTCTACATTGTAGGTAGTTCTCACTGGTAGAAAATGCGCTGACTTGGTCAAACGATCCACAATCACCCAAATCGAATCGTGTCTCTTCTGTGTTCTTGGCAAAGCTACCACAAAATCCATGGATATACTATCCCATTTCCATTCTGGCACATCTAAACTCTGTAGCATACCAGCAGGTCTTTGATGCTCTACCTTCGCCTTTTGACAAGTCAAACATGCAGCTATATACTCGGCCACTTGTTTCTTCATTCCTGGCCACCAGAAATTCAATTTCAAATCTTGATACATCTTTGTCATTCCCGGATGAATGCTCCATTTGCTCTTGTGTCCTTCATCCATGATCAGTCTTCTCAATTCTGGATTGTTGGGTACACAAACTCTATCCTTACATCTTAAGATATCGTCAGTTCCGATCTTAAATTCCGGGTCTTTCCCTTGAATTACCAAGTTCTTCTTCTCTAGCAGAAACTCATCTTGTAGTTGTTGTTCTGTAATCTCTTCCATCAGTCCACTAGCAATTCTGATCATTCCGAATTTCAACTTTCCCTCCGACGGTGTCACACCTAAACTCATATCTCGAAATTGTTCCAGTAACTCCAGCTCTTTAACAATCATTGACGAAACGTGCATCTTCCTACTCAAAGCATCAGCAACCACATTTGCTTTCCCAGGGTGATACTGCAACGTAAACTCATAGTCTTTGATGAACTCCATCCATCTTCGTTGCCTCATGTTCAGCTCCTTCTGATCAAACAAGTATTTAAGGCTCTTGTGATCGCTAAATATCGTGAAAGTACAACCATATAGATAATGCCTCCAGATCTTCAGCGAAAACACAATGGCAGCTAACTCCAGATCGTGAGTCGGGTAGTTCTTCTCATGAGTCTTCAACTGTCTCAAAGCATAAGCCACCACTTTTCGATGTTGCATCAGCACACATCCCAAGCCTTGATACGAAGCATCACAATAAACTTCATAAGGTTCCTCCGGTTGCGGCAAAATAAGCACAGGTGACGTCGTCAAACGTTCCTTCAGAGTCTGGAAACTTGATTCACACACCTCAGTCCATGCAAAAGGTTGATCCTTCCTCGTCAATTGAGTCAAAGGTCCAACAATCTTGGCAAATCCCTCAATGAAGCGTCTATAGTATCCAGCTAAACCCACAAAACTTCTGATCTCTGTCACTGTCTTCGGTTGCTCCCAAGCCAAAACAGTCTCCACTTTCGCTGGATCCACAGCTATGCCTTCCTTTGAGATAACATGACCTAAGAAATTGACTTCCTCCAGCCAAAATTCACACTTGGAAGGGTTTGCATACAGCTTTTTCTCTCTCAACACTTGTAAAACTTGGCGCAAATGTCCTTCATGTTCCTTTGCGTCCTTCGAATATATCAATATGTCATCAATAAACACCACCACAAACCGATCTAAGAATTCATGAAAGATGCGGTTCATGTAATCCATGAAGACAGCAGGTGCATTTGTCACTCCAAACGGCATCACTAGGTACTCGTAGTGTCCGTAACGTGTCCTGAAAGCAGTCTTCGGTACATCTTCAGTCTTCACCCTGATCTGATGATAGCCTGACTTCAAGTCAATCTTCGAAAATACAGCAGCCCCGCGTAATTGATCCATCAAATCATCTATCCTCGGCAACGGGTATCGATTCTTGATCGTCGCCTTGTTCAGTTGTCGGTAATCCACACACAATCTCGACCTTCCGTCTTTCTTCTTAACTAACAACACTGGCGCTCCTCACAGTGAAACACTTGGTCGAATGAATCCTTTTGCCGAAAGATCCTCCAACTGAGATTTCAACTCTACTAACTCCGCAGGTGCCATACGGTAAGGTGCAATTGAAATCAGTCCGGTTCCGGGTACAATGTCGATCTCAAACTCTACATCGCGTACAGGCGGTAGTCCAGGTACATCTCCAGGAAAAACATCCACAAAATCTCAAACCACCGGAATACCATGAATATCCGATTCCTTCTTCCCCTCCAGACTTAGCAATGAAAAGTACTTCTGAGTGCCCTCGCTCAACGATGCACTAATGTGGTTAATAGAAAGATACTCGAAAAGATCCGAGTCTGGGAACACCACTTTCTTTCGACTACAGTCCAAAAGACAATGGTAGTGGGATAACCAATCCATCCCGAGGATTACATCTAAGTTTTTAAGGGGTAGACATACTAGGTTGGCATGAAAAGTTCTATCTTTATATACTACTGAACAGTGCATGCATGCGACATTAGCAATTAGAGTCCTAGCAGGTGTAGTTACCATAAGATCAAAGCTCAAAGTAGTAATAGGCAAATGCAGTCTTGATACGCAATCCTTAGAGACAAATGAATGAGTTGCACCAGAATCAAAGAGTACAGTTAGAAGATTACCGTCAATTTCACATTCCCCTCTGATCAATCCATCTGCTCCTTCAGCCTCTTCACCATCCATGGTATACACTCTTCCCTTCGCCACTGGGCGCTTCCCACTAACAGCATTCACAGACGGTTCAGCCTTTGGTGCCTTGCAATCCATAGCCAGATGCCCAGATTTATTGCAGTTGTAGCATCTTGGTGGCCTCGTGCAATTATTTGCATAGTGTCCGATTCCTCCACACCGGAAACAAGTCACCTCACGGTTTTGGGTACGGCTTCCCGACCCTTCAGAAGTAGCAGCAGCAGCCATCGGCTTATAAGATCCCGGGGTAAACACTCTCCCCGCAGGACGTTGATATGGCTTTCTCGCCTGAAACCTTCCTCTTCCTTGAAAACTCTGTGGTGTCGACCTCACCGGTCCCCCTGTTCCAGTCCTGTTCAGTCTTCGGTTCTTCATCAGCTCCACCTCAGTTGCTTTCTCGACCAATGCCTGGAACCTCATGATCCCCAACGGTCTCACTGAGTCCTCTATATCAGCTCTCAATCCCCTCACAAAACGCTTGCACATGTAGGGCTCATCCACTTGATCACAGAAAAACCGAAAGTGTTTTGCCAAAGACTCCAACTTGGCAGCATATTCCGGAATGGTCATGCTTCCTTGTTTAAGAGTCAGAAACTGTGATTCACGCTCGTCACGAGCACTGTCTGGAAAATACTTCTCGAGAAAAGCAGTTCGAAAAGAATTCCAGTCCACCTCCACATGATTTGCTTCCATCATCCATCTGGCGCCCCTCCACCAGTACTCAGCATCACCTATCAGCAGAAAGGTTGCCATTCCCACCTTGGCTCCCTCAGCAGTCTGTAACACTCCAAAGATCTTCTCAATTTCTTCTATCCAAAGATCCGCTTTGTCCGGGTCAGTACCTCCCGAAAACTTAGGTGGATCCTGTCTCCAGAAATCATTCAAACCTTTGTTCTGATCCAGAGTCGCTTCCCTCTGACGCTGGTGTTGATCACGCGCTTCCTCCGCAGCACGCCTCAAAGCATTATCATTCGCTTGGTTAGTCATTGCCTGGGCCATAGTGGCCATCATCTCTGCTAGTTGATTCGTGTTCACCATCGTCTGTTACCCCCAAGAAAACTGTTAGTCCTAATCGTACGATAGTACCAAAACTACTCCATATAGTTAAGTAACAAGGCAATCAATTAGAACGAAAAATCGTTCTGCAGACAATCAATTTTCACTCTTTGCAGAGTCACACAACCTAGCACAGAAGACCTATTCCCCAAAGACTCCCAAAAGACTCAACTAAGCTCTGATACCACAATGTAACACCCCGATTTCCAGGTGTCACTTTAGTAACCAAAAATAAACTTTACGCGGAAAACAGGTAATTTTTTTTCGTTCTCTTTCCTTTCAAATAAAGCGATAGAGAAATAAAGACAAAACCCAACAACTAAACTAACCGATATACAATATATACACATGTACAGCCTCGGCTGCACTCCATGTCACACGAACCCGCAGTGACTCCAAAGTAGTGTGCCCGCAGGCAAATATATATAAACCAGCACTGTAAGTAAAAGTATCAAAAGTACAGTCATCCGAGAGAAAGTCGGCACCCAAAAATGGTCTGAAACAAAAGACCCCTATACTCCGACAAACTCTCTGTGATCCTCCTCAAAAGAACCACACAAAAAGCCACACATCGGGAACCTACCCTGTCCCAAAAAGTAAGACGATCAGAGCTCTACACAAAAAATGACGCTAGCCTAACCTACTTTCCCAGCTCAGCTCATAGCTCCTCCTCCTCCTCATCGCTTCTCGGCGAGTAGCTCTCCCCACTGCTCTCGGAGTCAGAGTCGGAATCCACCGTAATCATCTCGGTGTCCAAGTCCACGACCTCCCTCCTAACTGTCCTGCGCACCGTCCTAGTCGAGCCGGTCTCAACATCCACCTCTCCTGTAAGAACATCCTCCTCCACCACCCTCATCAAGGGGTCCACACGGTAGCCGTGCGGTGAAGAGAAAGAAAAGAGACGTGAGGCAGATGGGACGACAGACTCCCTCTTCGGCCGCACAAGCCTAGAGGACGACACCACGTCGGTAGGATTGATGGCAGTAGCAGGAGGTGGCGCAACAGGTGTAGCAACAGCAGGCTCTATCTCCGCCGGGTCCTCATCATCAGAAGGTGAAGTCGGAGGTGGTGCAGGTGGTCCTCGACCAGTACCTGGTCCACAGTGAACTGAGGGTGGCAAGTCAAAGCTCAGCTCCATACGCCGTAGTACTCCTCTCGTCAAGCGTCCTCGCTCATCTGTCCGGTCCTCCATGACCCTTCCCCTGTACGTCGCTCGGTGACCAGCAACATCGATCACCCAAGCGGTGGGGGTTGCACGATCCACAAGCTCATACCTGATCCCCCCCGAGGGAGAGACCATCGAAAACCAGTCGGCCATCGACATCTGGCAGCAGGCCGACCGCCCAAACACAAACATGCAACCAAAGCCAAGGCGCTAGGGTCAACTCACGGAAATAAGTAGATATACACTCAACATGTGATATGGGGTATAGATATATATGTTAATATATATATATAAACAATCCTATCATGTTATTGGCTCTAACAATGCTTCAATAAATCAAACAGCACACGATTCCAGTTAGAATGAATGTATGCGTGAAATGCAATTATGATCCGGATTATGACGCGTTCCCGTTCGCCACAAGTGAAGCATTCCCGTTCTTCACTATGGATGAACCATTCCCGTTATTCATCCTTGGTGAACCATTCCCGTTATTCACCATATGATGAACCATTCCCGTTATTCATCATTAATGCAGTGGTGAACCATTCCCGTTATTCACCATGAGATGCACAGGTGAACCATTCCCGCTATTCACCCGATTGATGCAATATGGTTAGCCAAACATCGAATCGTCCTCACCACACAAGTGTTTAGCTCAAACCCAACCTCAAAACAAACCCAAGAGTTAGTGTCGGTCAATACAACACAACTCGGAGTTAGTGTCGGTCAATACAACACCACTCCCACAACAAAACCCAAAATCAAAGCTAGAGTCAGTGTCGGTCAATACAACACGACTCAGAGTTAGTGTCGGTCAATACAACACAACTCCAACACCCAAAACCCAGAGTTAGTGTCGGTCAATACAACACAACTCGAATAACAAGAGTACTAGCGTACTCGGTGACTTTCAATCATCACCGTAGCTCACCTCAGTGGCTTTCCCCAATTCCAAAACCCACAACAAAAGTCGAATTTTCCCCGTCTTTCGCAATTATTTTCCCCTTTAGTTCTCCTATGATTATTCGTTTAGTAAAAACGTTTCGGATTGAATTAGTCAAGTTATGAGTTTATTTCTCAAAGTCTAAGTCTCCCAAAGTCTCTAGTTTTCGAAATTCTAATCACTCTAAGTTTTCCAAAAACCCTCCAAAAGAGGTTTCCCAGGGAAAGTCTAGGTAAACCAACGAATACCAACAAATGGCTAAGTCTCAAACCCCTCGTTTGGACTTGCCTAGGGTTGTTCATCCAACCCGAAATATCAAAGATCACCAGATCAATGAATCTCCACTCCGAAGTCGCGTCAAAACGCACAATCCAACAATATCACAATCTCACAAGTTATGGAAAACATCATAACATCAACTCATCATCATAATCAACATCAGATAAAGCATAAGTCGAATTTATCGACGCCTATCATGCAATCATAGCTAATATGTAAGTTGCCCTAACCTCGAGCTGCTCCAGCCTCGCAAACAAAATCTCCTTCACAGAAATGCTTTGAAACTTCCAAAGTTCCTTCAACTGAACCTCGGAGAAAACAAAGCAGAATCCAAACAAAATCGATTAGTTCGATCGCAATACAACACATAAATGATAGACAAAGCATTAAAGCTTCAGAATACGGCAATCGGGTACGAAAAGACAAGTTTTCGAAAACGAAAACTCCTCCCCCTCACTACATAGCTCACGGTCCTAAGAGAAAAAGGGCTCCGGCTCTTTTTCTTCGATCAAATCTGTTTACAAGGTAGTTTTAGGGTAAAACTAAGGCAAAGAAACTGTCGGAACAATTTTCGGACAATCGGATCAAAATACGGCCGTTCAGGGGCGTTTTGGTCCAAAATAAAAGCTCAAAACCTCAAAGTTATCAGTTCGGAAAACAAATTTGACAGCAATGATCCTCACGACATCCGTGACAACAAATCCTAAAGGTACGAAGTTAGATTACGACTTTTCGACAGTAAAGTTTCGAAATGTGCGCAAAAAGGGTTTTGAAACAGTTTTTCAGATCCTTGACAGCTCGATCACAATCGGCGATTACTGACAGAGGTTTTAGACTCTTGGGCACGCAAGGAAGATAACCCAACCAAGAAATCAGAGAAAACGGACAGTTTTACAAAAAGCTCAAAACTGTGAGCACAGAAACGACTACAGAAACGCAGAAGAAATAGTAATCAGAGGTAAGAATCATGTTAGTTACCTCGGTACCTCGAAGTAGGGACGAACTGCACGAAGATCGGTCGAGTTTTGGCGAAAAATTCTTCTCCTCCTCTCCCCCTTGAACTCGCGGCCTTGAGTGGTGGAAATGGGGATATTTTTGAACTTTTGAGCTATTTATAGGCAGGTGAAATCGCGGGAAAATGAAAATTTCGCGATTCCGATTTTTGCAGAACGTTCACCGAAGAATTCTAAGAGAGATTCTTGCGTCAGAATTCCAGAACTCAAAATAAATCTCAGACATTTGGGAAAAACGATATCTAAAATCCCAAAAGCGGTGTAAGTTAATCTGTCCCGAAAAACTACTTTTTGCTGTGATGGTCAGATGACAAAACTTCCTTCTGAAGAAAGATTGGAAATGTCGAAACAAATCTGGCTTCGTGGACGGAAACTTCGTTAGAAGTCCCGAAAAGAAAAAGTCTTCATCCAGCGATCGAATCTAGGGTTTCGAAGCAAAGAAATTAGCGTCGTCGGACTTCCGAAAAAGTGAATACTATCGTGCGTACAGTCCAGGGTTCCGAAATGAAACGCTGGTCGAAGGAAAAATAAAGAGAATCTTTAAATTTTCTAAGGATTCGAAATCTCACTTAAAACGTTGCTCTAAAAGCGAAATTATCCTATTCTGGACACGCTCGCCATAAGGCAGGTGTGCAGACGACTCGTACTAATTCCTACAGCGACTACGCAACATTCCTCAAGCAATTCCTGAACTTTCTTCTTCATTAATCTTTCTCAAAAAGCAAACTCCTGTCATGCTTACACTGATTCTACGCGTGAGTCGGAAATTAACTTGTCATGCAAATCCAGGTCTTACAATACTCCCCTCCAAAAAGAAAGTTTCGTCCTCGAAACTCAGAGTTCTGCAAATAGTCCGGGGTACAGTTCCTTGATCTTGTCTTCCAATTCCCATGTAGCGTCTCCCGTATCCTTGTTCCATATCACTTTTACCAACGCAATCTGCTTTCCCCTCAGCTGTTTCACTCTTCTATCCCCAATACTCACTGGCGGTGTCTCAAAGGTCAAATCATCCTTCAGTTCCACATTGTCTGGCTCGATTACATGAGTCGGATCTGGAATGTACTTCCTCAACTGCGACACATGAAATACATCATGAATGTTGGAAATAAATGGTGGTAGTGCAATCTGATATGCAACTGGTCCAACACGTCGAGTGATTTGATAAGGCCCAATAAACTTTGGCGTGAGCTTCCTTGATTAATAGCTCGTCCAACCCCCATAGTCTGAGTAACTCGTAGAAACACATGGTCACCTTCCTCAAACTCTAGGGTTCTACGTCTCTGATCAGCATAACTCTTCTGTCTGCTCTGTGAAGCCCTCATCTTTTCTCTAACCTGCTTAACCTTCTCAGTCGTCTGTTGCAGCATTTCTGGCCCAATCAACAAACTCTCCCCATCTTGATACCAACACAACGGTGTCCTACACTTTCGACCATACAAAGCTTCATACGGTGCCATCACAATGCTCGCATGAAAACTATTGTTGTATGTAAATTCAATCAATGGCAGAAGATCATCCCAGCTTCCTCTGTTATCTAACACACAAGCACGTAACAGATCCTCTAGCGACTGAATGGTTCTCTCTGTTTGCCCATCAGTTTGTGGATGATACGCCGAACTCAACCTCAGCTTGGTTCCTAACGCATCATGAAGAGCTCCCCAAAAGTGCGAAGTAAACTTCGGATCTCGATCAGACACAATACTCGTCGGAACTCCGTGTAGTCTCACAATCTCCGCCACATAAATCTCAGCCAACTTCTCTACATTGTAGGTAGTTCTCACTGGTAGAAAATGCGCTGACTTGGTCAAACGATCCACAATCACCCAAATCGAATCGTGTCTCTTCTGTGTTCTTGGCAAAGCTACCACAAAATCCATGGATATACTATCCCATTTCCATTCTGGCACATCTAAACTCTGTAGCATACCAGCAGGTCTTTGATGCTCTACCTTCGCCTTTTGACAAGTCAAACATGCAGCTATATACTCGGCCACTTGTTTCTTCATTCCTGGCCACCAGAAATTCAATTTCAAATCTTGATACATCTTTGTCATTCCCGGATGAATGCTCCATTTGCTCTTGTGTCCTTCATCCATGATCAGTCTTCTCAATTCTGGATTGTTGGGTACACAAACTCTATCCTTACATCTTAAGATATCGTCAGTTCCGATCTTAAATTCCGGGTCTTTCCCTTGAATTACCAAGTTCTTCTTCTCTAGCAGAAACTCATCTTGTAGTTGTTGTTCTGTAATCTCTTCCATCAGTCCACTAGCAATTCTGATCATTCCGAATTTCAACTTTCCCTCCGACGGTGTCACACCTAAACTCATATCTCGAAATTGTTCCAGTAACTCCAGCTCTTTAACAATCATTGACGAAACGTGCATCTTCCTACTCAAAGCATCAGCAACCACATTTGCTTTCCCAGGGTGATACTGCAACGTAAACTCATAGTCTTTGATGAACTCCATCCATCTTCGTTGCCTCATGTTCAGCTCCTTCTGATCAAACAAGTATTTAAGGCTCTTGTGATCGCTAAATATCGTGAAAGTACAACCATATAGATAATGCCTCCAGATCTTCAGCGAAAACACAATGGCAGCTAACTCCAGATCGTGAGTCGGGTAGTTCTTCTCATGAGTCTTCAACTATCTCAAAGCATAAGCCACCACTTTTCGATGTTGCATCAGCACACATCCCAAGCCTTGATACGAAGCATCACAATAAACTTCATAAGGTTCCTCCGGTTGCGGCAAAATAAGCACAGGTGACGTCGTCAAACGTTCCTTCAGAGTCTGGAAACTTGATTCACACACCTCAGTCCATGCAAAAGGTTGATCCTTCCTCGTCAATTGAGTCAAAGGTCCAAAAATCTTGGCAAATCCCTCAATGAAGCGTCTATAGTATCCAGCTAAACCCACAAAACTTCTGATCTCTGTCACTGTCTTCGGTTGCTCCCAAGCCAAAACAGTCTCCACTTTCGCTGGATCCACAGCTATGCCTGCCTTTGAGATAACATGACCTAAGAAATTGACTTCCTCCAGCCAAAATTCACACTTGGAAGGGTTTGCATACAGCTTTTTCTCTCTCAACACTTGTAAAACTTGGCGCAAATGTCCTTCATGTTCCTATCATGCTCATCATCATAATCAACATCAGATAAAGCATAAGTCGAATTTATCGACGCCTATCATGCAATCATAGCTAATATGTTAGTTGCCCTAACCTCGAGCTGCTCCAGCCTCGCAAACAAAATCTCCTTCACAGAAATGCTTTGAAACTTCCAAAGTTCCTTCAACTGAACCTCGGAGAAAACAAAGCAGAATCCAAACAAAATCGATTAGTTCGATCGCAATACAACATACAAATGATAGACAAAGCATTAAAGCTTCAGAATACGACAATCGGGTACGAAAAGACAAGTTTTCGAAAACGAACACCCCCCCTCACTACATAGCTCACGACCCTAAGAGAAAAAGGGCTCCGGCTCTTTTTCTTCGATCAAATCTGTTTACAAGGTAGTTTTAGGGTAAAACTAAGGCAAAGAAACTGTCGGAACAATTTTCGGACAATCGGATCAAAATACGGCCGTTCAGGGGCGTTTTGGTCCAAAATAAAAGCTCAAAACCTCAAAGTTATCAGTTCGGAAAACAAATTTGACAGCAATGATCCTCACGACATCCGTGACAACAAATCCTAAAGGTACGAAGTTAGATTACGACTTTTCGACAGTAAAGTTTCGAAATGTGCGCAAAAAGGGTTTTGAAACAGTTTTTCAGATCCTTGACAGCTCGATCACAATCGGCGATTACTGACAGAGGTTTTAGACTCTTGGGCATGCAAGGAAGATAACCCAACCAAGAAATCAGAGAAAACGGACAGTTTTACAAAAAGCTCAAAACTGTGAGCACAGAAACGACTACAGAAACGCAGAAGAAATAGTAATCAGAGGTAAGAATCATGTTAGTTACCTCGGTACCTCGAAGTAGGGACGAACTGCACGAAGATCGGTCGAGTTTTGGCGAAAAATTCTTCTCCTCCTCTCCCCCTTGAACTCGCGGCCTTGAGTGGTGGAAATGGGGATATTTTTGAACTTTTGAGCTATTTATAGGCAGGTGAAATCGCGGGAAAATGAAAATTTCGCGATTCCGATTTTTGCAGAACGTTCACCGAAGAATTCTAAGAGAGATTCTTGCGTCAGAATTCCAGAACTCAAAATAAATCTCAGACATTTGGGAAAAACGATATCTAAAATCCCAAAAGCGGTGTAAGTTAATCTGTCCCGAAAAACTACTTTTTGCTGTGATGGTCAGATGACAAAACTTCCTTCTGAAGAAAGATTGGAAATGTCGAAACAAATCTGGCTTCGTGGACGGAAACTTCGTTAGAAGTCCCGAAAAGAAAAAGTCTTCATCCAGCGATCGAATCTAGGGTTTCGAAGCAAAGAAATTAGCGTCGTCGGACTTCCGAAAAAGTGAATACTATCGTGCGTACAGTCCAGGGTTCCGAAATGAAACGCTGGTCGAAGGAAAAATAAAGAGAATCTTTAAATTTTCTAAGGATTCGAAATCTCACTTAAAACGTTGCTCTAAAAGCGAAATTATCCTATTCTGGACACGCTCGCCATAAGGCAGGTGTGCAGACGACTCGTACTAATTCCTACAGCGACTACGCAACATTCCTCAAGCAATTCCTGAACTTTCTTCTTCATTAATCTTTCTCAAACAGCAAACTCCTGTCATGCTTACACTGATTCTACGCGTGAGTCGGAAATTAACTTGTCATGCAAATCCAGGTCTTACAATACTCCCCTCCAAAAAGAAAGTTTCGTCCTCGAAACTCAGAGTTCTGCAAATAGTCCGGGGTACAGTTCCTTGATCTTGTCTTCCAATTCCCATGTAGCGTCTCCCGTATCCTTGTTCCATATCACTTTTACCAACGCAATCTGCTTTCCCCTCAGCTGTTTCACTCTTCTATCCCCAATACTCACTGGCGGTGTCTCAAAGGTCAAATCATCCTTCAGTTCCACATTGTCTGGCTCGATTACATGAGTCGGATCTGGAATGTACTTCCTCAACTGCGACACATGAAATGCATCATGAATGTTGGAAATAAATGGTGGTAGTGCAATCTGATATGCAACTGGTCCAACACGTCGAGTGATTTGATAAGGCCCAATAAACTTTGGCGTGAGCTTCCTTGATTAATAGCTCGTCCAACCCCCATAGTCTGAGTAACTCGTAGAAACACATGGTCACCTTCCTCAAACTCTAGGGTTCTACGTCTCTGATCAGCATAACTCTTCTGTCTGCTCTGTGAAGCCCTCATCTTTTCTCTAACCTGCTTAACCTTCTCAGTCGTCTGTTGCAGCATTTCTGGCCCAATCAACAAACTCTCCCCATCTTGATACCAACACAACGGTGTCCTACACTTTCGACCATACAAAGCTTCATACGGTGCCATCACAATGCTCGCATGAAAACTATTGTTGTATGTAAATTCAATCAATGGCAGAAGATCATCCCAGCTTCCTCTGTTATCTAACACACAAGCACGTAACAGATCCTCTAGCGACTGAATGGTTCTCTCTGTTTGCCCATCAGTTTGTGGATGATACGCCGAACTCAACCTCAGCTTGGTTCCTAACGCATCATGAAGAGCTCCCCAAAAGTGCGAAGTAAACTTCGGATCTCGATCAGACACAATACTCGTCGGAACTCCGTGTAGTCTCACAATCTCCGCCACATAAATCTCAGCCAACTTCTCTACATTGTAGGTAGTTCTCACTGGTAGAAAATGCGCTGACTTGGTCAAACGATCCACAATCACCCAAATCGAATCGTGTCTCTTCTGAGTTCTTGGCAAAGCTACCACAAAATCCATGGATTTACTATCCCATTTCCATTCTGGCACATCTAAACTCTGTAGCATACCAGCAGGTCTTTGATGCTCTACCTTCGCCTTTTGACAAGTCAAACATGCAGCTATATACTCGGCCACTTGTTTCTTCATTCCTGGCCACCAGAAATTCAATTTCAAATCTTGATACATCTTTGTCATTCCCGGATGAATGCTCCATTTGCTCTTGTGTCCTTCATCCATGATCAGTCTTCTCAATTCTGGATTGTTGGGTACACAAACTCTATCCTTACATCTTAAGATATCGTCAGTTCCGATCTTGAATTCCGGGTCTTTCCCTTGAATTACCAAGTTCTTCTTCTCTAGCAGAAACTCATCTTGTAGTTGTTGTTCTGTAATCTCTTCCATCAGTCCACTAGCAATTCTGATCATTCCGAATTTCAACTTTCCCTCCGACGGTGTCACACCTAAACTCATATCTCGAAATTGTTCCAGTAACTCCAGCTCTTTAACAATCATTGACGAAACGTGCATCTTCCTACTCAAAGCATCAGCAACCACATTTGCTTTCCCAGGGTGATACTGCAACGTAAACTCATAGTCTTTGATGAACTCCATCCATCTTCGTTGCCTCATGTTCAGCTCCTTCTGATCAAACAAGTATTTAAGGCTCTTGTGATCGCTAAATATCGTGAAAGTACAACCATATAGATAATGCCTCCAGATGTTCAGCGAAAACACAATGGCAGCTAACTCTAGATCGTGAGTCGGGTAGTTCTTCTCATGAGTCTTCAACTGTCTCAAAGCATAAGCCACCACTTTTCGATGTTGCATCAGCACACATCCCAAGCCTTGATACGAAGCATCACAATAAACTTCATAAGGTTCCTCCGGTTGCGGCAAAATAAGCACAGGTGACGTCGTCAAACGTTCCTTCAGAGTCTGGAAACTTGATTCACACACCTCAGTCCATGCAAAAGGTTGATCCTTCCTCGTCAATTGAGTCAAAGGTCCAAAAATCTTGGCAAATCCCTTAATGAAGCGTCTATAGTATCCAGCTAAACCCACAAAACTTCTGATCTCTGTCACTGTCTTCGGTTGCTCCCAAGCCAAAACAGTCTCCACTTTCGCTGGATCCACAGCTATGCCTTCCTTTGAGATAACATGACCTAAGAAATTGACTTCCTCCAGCCAAAATTCACACTTGGAAGGGTTTGCATACAGCTTTTTCTCTCTCAACACTTGTAAAACTTGGCGCAAATGTCCTTCATGTTCCTATCATGCTCATCATCATAATCAACATCAGATAAAGCATAAGTCGAATTTATCGACGCCTATCATGCAATCATAGCTAATATGTTAGTTGCCCTAACCTCGAGCTGCTCCAGCCTCGCAAACAAAATCTCCTTCACAGAAATGCTTTGAAACTTCCAAAGTTCCTTCAACTGAACCTCGGAGAAAACAAAGCAGAATCCAAACAAAATCGATTAGTTCGATCGCAATACAACATACAAATGATAGACAAAGCATTAAAGCTTCAGAATACGACAATCGGGTACGAAAAGACAAGTTTTCGAAAACGAACACCCCCCCCCTCACTACATAGCTCACGACCCTAAGAGAAAAAGGGCTCCGGCTCTTTTTCTTCGATCAAATCTGTTTACAAGGTAGTTTTAGGGTAAAACTAAGGCAAAGAAACTGTCGGAACAATTTTCGGACAATCGGATCAAAATACGGCCGTTCAGGGGCGTTTTGGTCCAAAATAAAAGCTCAAAACCTCAAAGTTATCAGTTCGGAAAACAAATTTGACAGCAATGATCCTCACGACATTCGTGACAACAAATCCTAAAGGCACAAAGTCAGATTACGACTTTTCGACAGTAAAGTTTCGAAATGTGCGCAAAAAGGGTTTTGAAACAGTTTTTCAGATCCTTGACAGCTCGATCACAATCGGCGATTACTGACAGAGGTTTTAGACTCTTGGGCACGCAAGGAAGATAACCCAACCAAGAAATCAGAGAAAACTGACAGTTTTACAAAAAGCTCAAAACTGTGAGCACAGAAACGACTACAGAAACGCAGAAGAAATAGTAATCAGAGGTAAGAATCATGTTAGTTACCTCGGTACCTCGAAGTAGGGACGAACTGCACGAAGATCGGTCGAGTTTTGGCGAAAAATTCTTCTCCTCCTCTCCCCCTTGAACTCGCGGCCTTGAGTGGTGGAAATGGGGATATTTTTGAACTTTTGAGCTATTTATAGGCAGGTGAAATCGCGGGAAAATGAAAATTTCGCGATTCCGATTTTTGCAGAACGTTCACCGAAGAATTCTAAGAGAGATTCTTGCGTCAGAATTCCAGAACTCAAAATAAATCTCAGACATTTGGGAAAAACGATATCTAAAATCCCAAAAGCGGTTTAAGTTAATCTGTCCCGAAAAACTACTTTTTACTGTGATGGTCAGACGACAAAACTTCCTTCTGAAGAAATATTGGAAATGTCGAAACAAATCTGGCAACGCAGACGGAAACTTCGTTAGAAGTCCCGAAAAGAAAAAGTCTTCATCCAGCGATCGAATCTAGGGTTTCGAAGCAAAGAAATTAGCTTCGTCGGACTTCCGAAAAAGTGAATACTATCTTGCGTACAGTCCAGGGTTCCGAAATGAAATGCTGGTCGAAGGAAAAATAAAGAGAATCTTTAAATTTTCGAAGGATTCGAAATCTCACTTAAAACGTTGCTCTAAAAGCTAAATTAGCCTATTCTGGACACGCTCGCCATAAGGCAGGTGTGCAGACGACTCGTACTAATTCCTACAGCGACTACGCAACATTCCTCAAGCAATTCCTGAACTTTCTTCTTCATTAATCTTTCTCAAACAGCAAACTCCTGTCACGCTTACACTGATTCTACACGTGAGTCGGAAATTAACTTGTTCTGCAAATCCAGGTCTTACAGTTGGGTTCAGATCTGACTTTGAATCACTTAAGAGTTCTGAGACTAAGTGGAAAGAGAATAAAGAGATTTGACTCTTTTAAGGTACGAGGTTCTCTCTTTCACTTGCAGAAATAAAAGCTTGTGTTTGACTCTTAGAGATTTCTGCTTGAGCTTTGAATGCTTTTAAGAACTTTGGAATGAAAGCTTGAATGCTTGTTCTCTCGGAATTAATTATCTTCTTCTTCAATTCTTCAAGAGTGCCTTAAATACTCGCTTGCTAGTGTTGTAACCGTTGTGAGACAAGATCCAACCGTTGTTCTAGACGTTGTGAGGTGAGATCAAACCGTTGATTCAAATGGCTTTGGTTGGTGGCTCCATTTAATGAGGACTCAAAAGCAAGTCTATCCTGTAAGATCAAGTTTTGATCATGTAGTACAACTCTATGTTTTGATGATTACAAGTTAACGTTTTAGTATGAACAATTATGGTTCTCTAACGTGTTTTCTAAGTGTGTTCATGACAGGCTCTGACCTTGATATAATCTCACACAAATTAGAAGCACTTTGCTTAAAGAGTGACCCTAGCAACGCTTTCGCAATCTCTATGTTCAAACTGAACAGTAGAAAAGCTTCAAAAGATCTGAAGATAGTCAAGCTCTAATGTGGACTCAACTCACTTAAAATTCTGAAGATCCAGACGTTCTGAAGGTCAGAAGCTCTGATGGTTTAGAAAACTCTGAAGATCTAGAAGCTGAAAAGTGCAGTCTATGAAGTCCAGAAGCAAACTGGCTCTGAAGACCAAGTACTTCTCCTCTGAGTTCAGAATCAGAAGATACAACGGTCAGAGGATCCATGCTTCCCTCTGACTCTGATCAACAAGCTTCACAAGTTTCAACACGAAGCATTCCTCTGATCAGAAGTCAACAAGGTTAAAGGTCACGTCACTATCCAAATTACAAAAGCAAGTGTACTATCCTGACGACCTAACCTAACATTCTCAGCCACAACAGAAGCTGGAAATCCCAGATCTGCCCTCTAACGGTAGCATTCCCATGCAATGTTCAAACCCTAATCCTTGGAGTATATATAGAGGCTGAAGACTGAAAGATGCTGTTGTTTTGAAGAAACTTATACGCGCAAGCAATATTCAAATCTTCTAAGCAATCTTTCTTTATCGAATTCATTGTGTTTACTATAAGCTTTTCAGAAGAAATCTCTTTGAAAACAATATCTTTTAAACAGTTGTTTAGTTTACCTTTAGGAGATCAAGGTTGATCGGATCCTAAAGAAGACTAAGAGAGTGAATCTTAGTGTGAGCTAAGTCAGTGTATTGTTAGTCACTTGTAGGTTTCAAGTGCAGTTGTAACAAATCTCTGATTAGTGAATTGCCTTCATTCTAAGAAGGAAGAAATCACCTTCACGGGTGGACTGGACTAGCTTGAGTGATTCATCAAGTGAACCAGGATAAAATCCTTGTGTGCTTTTCTCATCTCTTATCTTAAGCACTTTACTTGTGTCTCGAAAGATTTGTTAAAATCTTTAGTGGGAAGTTTTATTCTGAAAACGCTATTCAAACCCCCCTTTCTATCGTTTTTCATACCTTCAATTGGTATCAGAGCGCAAGTTCTGATTACCACACCTAACAGTGTTCAGTGATCCGGGCCGGTGTGAAAAACAAATGGCTACCACTAGTGAAACGCAAAAAGATGGTTACAATGCAAAGCCTCCTATGTTCGATGGTCAGAGGTTCGAATATTGGAAAGACAGAATAGAAAGTTTCTTTCTGGGCTTCGACCCAGATCTCTGGGATATCATTGTGGATGGCTACGAGCGTCCAGTTGATGCTGATGGCAAGAAGATCTCCAGATCAGAGATGACTGCTGAGCAAAAGAAGCTTTACTCACAGCACCACAAAGCTAGAGCTATTCTTCTTAGTGCTATTTCCTATGAAGAGTACCAGAAGATTACAGATCGTGAGTTTGATAAGGGTATCTTTGAATCCCTGAAAATGTCCCATGAAGGAAACAAGAAAGTGAAAGAATCAAAGGCGTTGTCCTTGATTCAGAAGTATGAATCCTTCATCATGGAACCTAACGTGTCCATTGAGGATATGTTTTCCAGATTTCAGTTGCTTGTAGTTGGAATAAGACCTCTCAACTAAAGCTACACTACAAAAGATCATGTCATAAGGGTTATTAGAAGTCTCCCTGAAAGCTGGATGCCTTTAGTGACTTCAATAGAGCTTACAAGAGATGTTGAGCGTATGAGTTTAAAGAACTCATCAGCATATTGAAATGTCATGAACTGAAGCGCTCAGAAATACAGGATCTGAGGAAGAAGTCTATAGCCTTGAAATCAAAATCTGAGAAGTCTAAATCTGAGAAGTCAAAAGCTCTCCAAGCTAAAGCAGAAGAATCTGAAGAAGCATCAGAAGATTCTGATGAAGATGAGCTGACTCTGATCTCCAAAAGGCTCAACCGCATCTGGAAGCACAGGCAGAGCAAGTACAGAGGCTCTGGAAAGGCCAAAGGAAAGTTTGAATCCTCATCTGGCCAGAAGAATTCCTCAATCAAGGAAGTCACTTGTTTTGAATGCAAAGAATCAGGGCACTACAAGAGTGATTGTCCAATGCTGAAAAAGGACAAGAAGCCAAAGAAGCACTTCAAAACTAAGAAAAGTCTGATGGTGACTTTTGATGAATCGGAGTCAGAAGATGTTGACTCTGATGGTGAAGTTCAAGGACTCATGGCAATTGTCAAAGACAAAGAAGCAGAGTCAAAAGATGCAACTAACTCTGAATCAGCATCAGAGGAAGATCCTAACTCAGATGATGAAAATGAGGTATTCGCTTCTTTCTCAACCTCTGAACTAAAACATGCTTTGTCTGATATTATGGATAAGTATAACTCTTTATTGACTAAGCATAAAAAGTTGAAAAAGGATTTCTCTGTTACTTCTAAGACTTCTGATGAACATGAGAAAATTATTTCTGAAATGAAAAATAATAATCATGCTTTAGTAAATTCTAACTCTGTGCTTAAGAACCAGATTGCTAAGTTAGAAGAAGTGGTTGCTTGTGATGCCTCTGATAGTAAGAATGAATCTAAATATGAAAAATCATTTCAAAGATTCTTAGCTAAAAGTGTAGACAGAAGCTTGATGGCTTCAATGATCTATGGCGTAAGCAGAAATGGAATGTATGGCATTGGCTATTCTAGACCCACTAGAAATGAGCCTCCTATGCCTAAGGCTAAATCCGTATATGAACATTTTGTACCCTCTAGTACTATATTACCTGAACCTTTACCTGTTAAAGTTGCTGACCCCCCTCTCAATAAGGGAACCTTCTCCATGTCTAAATATCATGCTAAAATTCCTTTACACTATCATGTTAAGAAACCCAAGGTGATCAGAACCTCTATGGTAACTAACAAGAGAGGACCCAGAAAGTGGGTACCTAAGGATAAGATTATCTATGTTGTAGATAACCTTGATCGCTCTACTGAAACACCAATCATGGTATCTGGACAGTGGATGCTCGTGTCACATGACGGGAGAAAGGCGTATGTTCCAAGAGCTAAAACATAATCCTGGAGGCGAAGTTGGTTTTGGTGGCAACGAGAACGGTAAAATTGTTGGTACTGGTACTATTTGTGTTGATAGTAGTCCATGCATTGATAATGTTCTATTGGTAGATGGCTTAACTCACAACTTATTGTCTATAAGTCAATTAGCTGACAAGGGTTATGATGTTATTTTCAATCAAAAGTCTTGCAGGGCTGTAAGTCATATCGATGGCTCTGTTCTGTTTAACAGCAAGAGGAAGAACAACATTTATAAGATCAGATTATCTGAGTTGGAATCTCAGAATGTGAAGTGCCTTCTTTCTGTTAATGAGGAGCAATGGGTATGGCATAGGCGGTTAGGGCATGCCAGTATGAGAAAGATTTCTCAGCTGAGTAAACTCAACCTTGTCAGGGGCTTACCCGCTCTGAAGTTCTCTTCAGATGCTCTTTGTGAAGCATGTCAGAAAGGCAAATTCACAAAAGTCTCGTTTAAGGCAAAGAATGTTGTCTCAACCTCAAGGCCGTTGGAACTTCTGCATATTGACCTGTTTGGACAAATGAAAACTGAGTCTACAGGTGGCAAAAGATATGGGATGGTCATTGTTGACGACTTTAGCCGCTGGACATGGGTAAAATTTCTATCCCGCAAGGATGAGTCTCATTCTGTGTTCTCTACCTTCATTGCCCAAGTGCAAAACGAGAAGGCTTGTAGGATTGTGCATGTCAGAAGTGATCATGGTGGAGAGTTTGAGAATGACAAATTTAAGAGTCTGTTTGATTCCTATGGAATTGCACATGATTTCTCTTGTCACAGAACTCCTCAACAAAATGGGGTTGTTGAGAGGAAGAACAGAACTCTTCAGGAGATGGCTAGAACCATGCTCCAAGAAACTGGCATGGCAAAGCACTTATGGGCAGAGGCAGTAAACACAACATGTTACATTCAGAACAGAATCTCTGTGAGACCAATTCTGAATAAGACTCCTTATGAATTGTGGAAGAATATAAAACCCAACATTTCTTATTTTCATCCTTTTGGTTGTGTTTGCTATGTTCTAAACACTAAGGATAGATTGCATAAGTTTGATGCTAAATCTTCTAAATGTCTATTACTTGGTTACTCTGATCGATCTAAAGGTTTCAGATTTTATAATACTGATGCTAAAACTATTGAAGAATCTATTCATGTTAGATTTGATGATAAGCTTGACTCTGATCAGTCAAAGCTAGTTGAAAAGTTTGCAGATTTGAGTATAAATGTTTCTGATAAAGGCAAAGCTCTAGAGGAAGCTGAGCCAGAGGAAGATGAACCAGAAGAAGCTGGTCCCTCTGATTCACAACCTCAGAAGAAGAGCAGAATCACTGCGTCTCATCCTAAGGAATTGATTCTGGGTAACAAAGATGAACCCGTCAGAACCAGATCAGCCTTCAGACCCTCTGAAGAGAATTTGCTCAGTCTGAAAGGATTGGTGTCCTTAATTGAACCCAAGTCAATTGATGAAGCTCTTCAAGACAAGGACTGGATTCTGGCTATGGAAGAAGAACTGAATCAATTTTCCAAGAATGATGTTTGGAGCCTAGTGAAGAAACCTCAAAGCGTTCACGTGATTGGAACCAAATGGGTTTTCAGAAACAAGCTGAATGAGAAAGGAGATGTAGTTAGAAACAAGGCAAGGCTAGTTGCTCAAGGCTACAGTCAGCAAGAAGGAATAGACTATACTGAAACGTTTGCTCCGGTAGCAAGACTGGAAGCTATCAAACTACTGATCTCATTCTCAGTGAATCACAATATAATTCTTCATCAGATGGATGTTAAGAGTGCCTTCCTAAATGGTTACATCTCAGAGGAAGTCTATGTTCATCAACCTCCAGGTTTTGAAGATGAGAAGAACCTTGACCATGTTTTCAAATTGAAGAAATCTCTCTATGGTCTAAAGCACTCTCCCAAAGCATGGTATGAGAGACTCAACTCATTCCTTCTGGAAAATAAGTTTGTAAGGGGTAAAGTAGATACAATTCTCTTTTGCAAAACTTACAAAGATGATATCTTAATTGTGCAAATTTATGTTGATGATATTATATTTGGATCTGCTAATCCATCTCTATGCAAAGAGTTTTCTGAGATGATGCAGGCTGAATTTGAAATGAGTATGATGGGAGAACTCAAGTACTTTCTGGGTATACAAGTTGATCAAACACCAGAAGGAACGTACATCCATCAAAGCAAGTACACTAAAGAACTTCTAAAGAAGTTCAACATGACAGAATCTACAATTGCTAAGACTCCAATGCATCCTACATGCACCCTGGAGAAAGAAGATGCAAGTGGTAAAGTTTGTCAGAAGCTCTATCGTGGTATGATAGGATCACTTCTATACTTAACTGCATCTAGGCCAGATATTCTGTTTAGTGTTCATCTATGCGCTCTCTGTTTAGTGTTCATCTATGCGCTCGTTTCCAATCAGATTCGAGGGAAACCCACTTAACTGCTGTTAAGAGGATCCTGAGATATCTGAAAGGTACCACTAACCTTGGCTTGATGTATAAGAAAACATCAGAGTATAAGCTTTCAGGTTACTGTGATGCTGATTATGCTGGAGATAGAACTAAGAGAAAAAGCACTTCTGGAAATTGCCAATTTCTGGGAAGTAACTTAGTCTCATGGGCAAGCAAGAGGCAATCAACCATTGCACTATCAACTGCAGAGGCAGAATATATCTCAGCAGCCATTTGCAGCACTTAGATGCTCTGGATGAAACATCAGCTAGAGGATTATCAAATCCTTGAGAGCAACAGCCCAATCTATTGTGATAACACTGCTGCAATTTCATTGAGTAAGAATCCTATCTTACACTCAAGGGCAAAACATATTGAGGTAAAGTATCATTTTATTATAGATTATGTTCAGAAGGGCGTACTTCTTCTGAAGTTTGTTGATACTGACCATCAATGGGCAGATATCTTTACAAAGCCCTTAGCAGAGGATAGATTTAATTTCATTCTGAAAAATCTGAATATGGACTTTTGTCCAGCATGAAGATGGATCAGAACCTCTGGCTACGATGCTTCTCTATCAGAAGATATCTAGTTCAGAAGGTAACTCTATCAGAGGTTAAGTACCCATTGGTGCTTACTCTGAAGCTGAGACAGTAAACGTGTGTCAGTTGCTATGATACATCGTTCCTTGTGCCCGTGCTGACAATCTGTTGTAATGAGTGTATATGTGCTTCTCTCCACCGTGTGATATGTGTATTAACTGTTTGTAATGATGTCTTTAATTTTTAACCGTATGTGTATTAACTGTTTGTAATGATGTCTTTAATTTTTAACCGTTGATTTTACTTTGCTTTTTAATCAACAACGGTTACCTTCTAAAACCACTACGCACACACGTTTCCCATCACTTTCGGTTTTACCTTCTCTCTCCTGCTTTTGCAAAACCCTTATCTTCTTCAATTCTCTCTCGCTTTCAACCTCTTCCCTTCTACCCAAACCTTCATCCTCCACAATGGTGAATCAAGAAAGAGCTGACTCCGGTGACAAGTCTGATTCCGCCGATGGAAGAGTTTTTCCCAATTTGGTTGTGGGTCTTCCAACTGGGCAAGTAGGTCCTGTTCTGCGTTCTCGTTCGACTGAGAATGCCCAACATGAAGTGCAAGATGCTGAATATGTTGTCCCACTCTCTCAGAGACAATGTGTGGTTACCTGCTGCTTTGCTCCTGAAGAACTCCAGGTTCTTGCCGAATGGAAATTTGATTTTGATGTCATTGCTGCAAATGGGTTTGACCTGCGTCCTGAGATTCAAGCACAAGGCTGGGAAGGGTATTTTCAAAGAATCAGTGGTCCTGTGTATGATAAGCTTGTGAAGGAATTCTGGAAACACGCAGATTGCAATGAGCACCAAGTGGTATCCTTCATTCTGGGAAAAAGGATCATCATAACTGAGAAAACAATTGCAAGGCTTCTGGGTCCAGAATCAAGCAAGGGCTATAGGTTTCAGTTGCAAGAATCAAAGGTCTCAACCAACACCAAGGAGAAAGTCAACATGGCTCTCTACTCTACATGGAAGCCAGGAAAGAATGATTGCAAGACCAAGGAGCTTCACCCTGATTTGAGAATCTGGCACAAGATTCTTCTGCACTGCATCAACCAAAGACCAAAGGGAAGCTCTCCTGATTACATCAACTTCACCCAGAAGGTGTTGTTATTCTTTGTCAAAGACCACAAGAAGGTGTGCCTGCCTTACTTCCTCTTCTCCTATCTAAAGGAGTGCATCAAGAAATCCAGAACCACCGCCTCACCAAAATCTGCCATAAAATACATACCTTTTGGTAGTTTGCTCTCTGACTTCTTTGTGGAAAGAAAATTGGTGCATGCCCTGCGAAGGTTGGGATGTTCGGAAGATTTGACAACAATAGCTGGAGATACTTTCAATGCCACATCTTTGAAAAGAATGGGCATGATTGAAACCAAAGCTGATTCCAGCACTGCTGAAGGAAGGCCAAGGAAAAAGATTCCTCTAAAGGACTATCATCTCTGGTCCAAGGCTGATGATCCAGAGGCAATCAAATACTATCTTGAGGATCTGAAGCAACAAGGCTTTGAGATTGATGTGAACCAATTCTTCAGAAATCTCCAAGACCCTCCGGACTTTGAGTCCCCAAGGAAGAAGAAGACCAAGAGGAAGCAAGTTGAAGCATCTGAGGAGAAGGATCCCTCTGATGGTGATGACAACGATGATAATGATGCTCCACTGCCTAAGAAGAAGGCTAAGAAGGCCAGGATTGCACCTCAAGTAGTTATCGTGGAAACTACTCAGGAACAAGTTAGACCTGCACCCTCCATCAGAGTCACACGATCTGCAGCAAGAGCTTCAAGTTAGTTTGCTGCCCTTTCTGATGATGATTTAAATTTGCTTGATGCAACCCTTGATGCAACCAATCCTGAACCATCACCAATTCATCAACAAACCTCTCACCCTTCACCCCCTAGAGACTCTTTCTTTCAACCTACCATTGAGGAAGAACCCCTTTGGAAAATGCTTCAAGCCAACAAACCCTCTGCCTCCACTACACCTATAATTCTTCCATACCATTCAGAAGCCTCTGAACCACAAGCCTGTGAACCACAAATGTCCGCACCACAAGCCTCTGAACCTCAAGACTCTGGTAAAACCACTACCAATCCACAATCACGTCATCCATCTGATCATGAAAACCTCTATCCTATTCCATCTGTATCCTTTCCCACAAATGTTCCATTTTCTTCTCCATCCAACAAGTCAGAAGCCACTAGGAAATTCTTTCAAATTGCTAGAGAAATTCTCTCTGAAATCCCTGAGCATTTCATCAATGTTCCTAGTCCTCGCCGCTACCCTGGACCTAGGCCAGAACCTTTGGTTCCTGCTGACTATCCCATCCAGGCAATCCCTATTGCCTCAATGCCTCCTCCTCCTCCTCATCTTCAAGAGAATGCTGAGTCAGTCTCCAACCATTCACCAGATAACACACAGAATCCTAAGACTGAAACTCTTCAACCAAACCCTGAGACCAATAACTCTGCACATCAAACTCTGCAGATTGGTTCTCCCTCTGATGTTGCCAGTAGCAACCACTCCTCATCACCTAAACCAAACCTTTCCCTTATTCCCTATACTTACTCTGGACCAACCACCCTTCTTGACTGCATCAATGCATTTAATCATGAAGCATCATTAAGGATCAGCAATGTGCATGGTCACACTGACCTAAGTGCAAGTCCAGACCTAGTTGTTGAAGAATGGGAACGTCTGTGTTCTTGGATGGTTGACCAAGTTCCTCTGATGATGAGTTTCTCAACTCTGAGAAGGCAAGATGTGTTGAAGCTGCTACCCAACGTCTCAGACGAAGAGAACTTCTGGCTGAACAACAGATAAGGGAACAACTCTATTCTGCTATTAAAGAAGCACGAAAGAAGAAAGAACAAGAAGAAGAAGCTGCAAGGATTGAAGAAGAGCAACGTGAAGCTGCAAGATTGCAAACTCTGGAACAAGCTGCTCAACTTCAAGCTGAAGCTGAGGCTCTCAAAAATCAAGCTTTTAGCATTATTCCAGTTGCTTCTGTATCAGGTCAAGCTTCTCACTCTGATCAAGCTACAACATCTGTTCCACCTCAGTCAGATCCTAGGATTGATCTCATTGAACAACGCCTTGACTCTCATGATGCCATTCTTCAAGAGCTAAAGCAGATGTGCACAGAGCTTCTACGGAGAACACCCAATCCTTAGATTTTAGGAACTCTCTCTTCTTATATGTTTTTATCTGTTTTTATTTCTTTGTTTTAATTTTCTTTCTTTTTAAACTATGTTTTCTTCTCTTTACTTTTTATGTTATGTTTTTCTATTACATTTCCCATTATGTGTTGCATACTAGTTGTTCATCATAAAATGTTTTTATATTAACCAACAAACAACCGCTTTTTATTCATGGAAATATCATTCATTTGCATCGTTACAATTAAAAAGGAGGATTTCTCCTCAAGTTCCTACATTCTCGATGCATCGCTGCTTTCTCTAGCTCCAGACGATGCTGCTCATATTCCAGACGATTCAAGGTCAGACGAAGCTCCTGCTTCTCCGGACCTTCTGCCATGGACACCAGTGCGCCCCCCACTTCCTGTCTCCTCACCATGTTATCCAGCTCCCGCTCGAAGAGGTCTTGTAGCTTTTCTACAAAGGCAAGGAAGCTTCTGAGGATTGTGTCCATTTCTGGACTCAGATCCATTCCCAAGAGCCGGTTGGTCAGATCATACACCGTTGGCTCCTCTGGATGGCGCATGTTAAAGAACAAACTTTCATCAAACACCTTCCTCCTCAGCTCTTCGATACAATCTATGTAGGAAGCCATTGCTAGTTGTGTTCTTTTGTATCTGGGATGTGAAGGCTGTTATGCTTTAACCGCTATTTATAAGCTCAATTCAGTCTCCAGACGTTAATGCTGAAGCTGTTTCTCAAGGATACGTTATTGGTAACTGAAGCTTCTCTTTACTCCTGTGGCCGGTGGTAAACGTTCTGCATATGCATTAACTCATTTCATTAATTCGCTAATTTCTTTTTCTTCATTAATTCCGTCTCCATCTTTTTGAAACTTAGACCTTCTCTAAGGGGGAGTACCTTGTACTTCAAGCTAAGTTTTTCACACCCCAAACTTTTTGCTTATGACAAAAAGGGGGAGTATAACCCAGTTTTTGATGTGTAAGCTGTGTTAGTGTGATTTCTTTTTCTTTTGGAGAATTTAAGAGTTCCACCTTTATGACCATAGATGTGTCACTGGCCAAATACAAGGAATACATCTTCACTTCCTCTGAAGTGATTTTGGTTGACTCTGATACCTTACTCTGCTCGTGACTCTGAATACTTATGCGCTCTGATTATTTCATTTCATCTATGTCATGCGTTTTCACTCTGAACTCTTTTATTATTTAGCTCAGAATCTAGATATCACTAACGTTTTCATTAAGTCTTAGATTCAAGGGGAGCTAAGCTCAGAATCAAGCTGTGACTTGGATTCAGAATGAGCAAAATAAACCATTCACATCAGGATAAGTCTAATTCTATTTCTCTAAACTCTGAGTGAATTCAGTTTATTGTTTAAGAATTGTTCATCAAAATACTTGGTTTTGTCATCATCAAAAAGGGGGAGATTGTAAGATCAAGTTTTGATCATGTAGTACAACTCTATGTTTTGATGATTACGAGTTAACGTTTTAGTATGAACAATTATGGTACTCTAACATGCTTTCTGAGTGTATTCATGACAGGCTCTGACCTTGATATAATCTCACACAAATCAGAAGCACTTTGCTTAAAGAATGACCCTAGCAACGCTTTCGCAATCTCTATGTTCAAACTGAACAGTAGAAAAGCTTCAGAAGATCTGAAGATAGTCAAGCTCTGATGTGGACTCAGCTCACTTGAAGTTCTGAAGATCCAGACGTTCTGATAACCGAGACACTCTGAAGGTCAGAAGCTCTGATGGTTTATGTTGGTAAATCCGCAAGTGTACGAATCCACCCGGTTTTAAATATCGAACCACAGGGATTGTGAGTGACTAAATTCAGTTTAAGTCTTGAGTATGAAGGTTTGTTTTATTGAAATAGAGATATGTCGATGTAGTAAAGATAAAATAAACAAAAACTCAGAAAAGAACATGCTATGGGTTCTTGCTCAACTATTCAATTCAAGCACATCATTCTAAGCACATGTTCCCATGAATCTCTCCTTGATGCTATAGCCTAATTACTCACTTATTGATTCCTCACATAAGCAATTCTCTCATACTAAAAGCTAAGCCCAATTCCTTGTGTACTTAGTCATTTATATGAGGTTTTAGATCATGCAATTTCAGGCCAACAAACCCCAACCCTTCCTCTATTCCTAGTAGCCAAGATAGAAGGGGCAATCCCACATCAAGTCCCAATTCTATAACAAACTTCCGTTATGATTATAGAAAAGCAAAAAGCTAGCATGCATTCAAGCTTAGATTGATATTCAGAAAATGAGATTCAAAGAGAGAAGAAGAACATATGGGAAAGAACTTAAGATTATAACTTAAACATGAAAAGTCTTACATGAAAACCAAAGCAATAGAAGAGAGATTAAGAGTCATGCTTGGCTAAGAACCTGAATTACAAGCTTGGAAGCCTTCTCTCACTCTCCTAGATGTTCCTCTCCTTCTAAACTTATGTAAAAATGGAATGGGTATCAAAGATTACAAAAGAAAACCACTAAAAACCTATTTATAGGTAAAAGGGACGAGTTTACTGCCATCAGGGCGCTCAAGCGCCAGACCAGGGTGCTCAAGTGCCAGCATCAGATGCTGGCAGAAAAACCTACTGTTTAGCTGGCGCTCAGGCGCCAGACAGGGGCGCCTGAGCGCCCGTGCTCGCCGAAAAACCCCTTAAACTTCATTTTAACTCCACTTTAATGCCTTCTTCATGACTCCAAGCCTCTTGACCTTCCCTATTCTTCAGTTTTTACCTGCTTATTCTCATCAAAGCTCAAGGAAAAATATCAAGAAACTCAAAGGGTTATTAGCACAAAGGCTCCAAGACAAGTAGAAATTACCTAAGTGTCACGATCCAAAATCCCAAGCCGTGACCGGCGCACGGACTACCACCCCAAGTCCGGCAAGCCTTTTACACATAACCCATTTATAACCAGTTCACCATGATAAATACGTCCGCATAAATTTATTAAAAAAAAACGACAAAGTCTCCTCTGTATTTCTGTAATTTCAAAATAACATAACCTGCTAAATAATATTCTCCAAATCCATAATTTCAAGAAAAGGTACAAAACTAAAATTCGACGCTCAGCGTCAACTTTTAAAATAAAACAATACCGTCAACCCCAAACTAAAATCACCTATGACTCCCTATAGCTGCAGATAACTAGAATCAAAAGAAATAAAATAGCAATGAGGCCACCAGCCGATGGAGGCCTACCAACAAGACAACTGACTATCTGAATCTATGAACAGCTTGCTACTCAGCTGCTGAAGAATCTGTGGATAAAATAATAAAGGGGTAAGTCACAAAGACTTAGTGAGGATTTAACAACCACCATGAACAGGAAAATAGGAAACATATGAAGCACGAGTTTTTCACTATCAGTTCAGAGTGGATCAAATATATATTATTAATAAAATTAATAAGTATCATTTCAAATAAGAGATGATCAAACTGCCAAGTTTATAAATAACTGTTTCAAGGAAACTGAATAAAAACCATGTCAGTCATATGAAAGCATTTAAAAATCAGAAATATAATTTAATAAGGTCACACATGTAGAACCGTGAGGCGGCTCCATCTTGTTGATAGTCCTCTCCTCCTAAGGGATGGCATATCCGATAGGGGCGGCTCCATCTAACGGATAGCTCTTTCCTCTCTCGTATCGCATGTCGAATCGTATTATCGGGGGAAGCTACATCTCGTTGATAGCCCTCTCCGTGCACTGGCGGCTCCATCTAACGGATAACCCTCTCCTCCCGGAATCAATCTAACTAGGTGCACCTAGGTCGTTACCTCCGTTAACGGCTACGGGGTTCTTCCAAGGATCCCCAAAACCGTTTTCTCAAATCAGTTCAAGTCTCATCAAAAGTCTCAAAATCAACTTTCCAAGTTCACAATCTCAGTTTCACATAATTTCCAAATTCAAAGCAATATAAATATATTTCTCATGTCAGTTCAGAATCAGTCTCAGATCAACTTCATAAACCAACTTTCAAATAATTCACGAATTGTAAAGCATGTTTCCCCAATTTAAATAAATATGCAATATGCTAAAATAATCAAATCATCACTTGTATAATTTATTAAAAAAATAAGTCACAGTGATTGGAAAACCACTCACAGCTATAACGAGCCAACTGGACCGTCCTCAGAAATTTCGCGACAACCCAACGAACCTTCACCCGTCGAATCTGAATCACCAAAATTAAATTTCAACCTTCAGCAACTATAATCTTATGTCGTACTACCCGTGAGCAACTACAGAAACCCCAATTATATACCCAAAGCCCTAAATAATTTTACCTTCATCTAACATACAGTACAATGCTAATCTCCAAATTTGTGGGTTGAGAATATACCTTAAAGAAAATTAAAGTATGCAACTTGAATGGCCAAGTACTCCTCTCTGCAACTCTGGTTTCCAAATATTATTCCCAAGGTCTCCCACGTGAATGCCAAAGCTTTCCAATTTGAATTCTTTCCAATATGAATGTGTATCTAATATGGTGGAATTTGGTGACAAAGAAAACAATTGAGGAAGAAAAGAGATGATGACAGGGGCGCTAGGTTTCCATTCGCAAAGAGAAAGAGAGGAGGTGACGTGATAGGGGAAAGGTTACGGTTTCTATTTTTTTTTTTTCTTTCGTTGAATTGGAAAACAAGGTGTGGGCTACGTGGGTTTAAGGGTGGGTTAGATATAATTGTTTTAATATAAATATCATCTAGTTTTCCCTTTTTTTTTTCTTTTTTTTTAACCCTCCTAGTTATCACTAAACGGTACGTTTCAATCTTCCCCCCTTATAGAAAATTCGTCCTCGAATTTTAAAGTCATACTAACCTTGAGATTCGAACAAGTGGGGATACTTTTCACGCATGATATCCTCGGCCTCCCAAGTCGCCTCTTCACCCGATGGTCCTCGCCAAAGAACTTTAACTGAACCAACATCTTTAGAACGTAGACGCTTCACTTGTCTATCGACTATAGCTACCAGATGCTCTGTGTAGGATAAGTGATCATCTAGCTGTACATCCTCATGACGGATAACGTGAGAAGGATCATATAGGTATTTCCGCAGCATAGAAACATGAAAAACTGGATGAACTGCAGATAGATCTAGCGGAAGTGCCAAACGATAACATACAGAACCAACCCTCTCTAACACCTCAAACGGTCCAATGAACATTGGACTCAGTTTTCCCTTTTTACCAAACCGTAGAACTCCTTTCATTGGAGAAACACGTAAAAAGACATGGTCACCAACTGCAAACTCCGAAGGCCGTCGACTCCTATCAGCGTAAGACTTCTGCCTACTTTGAGCTGTAACCAAGCGGTCTCGAACCAACTTAATCTTCTCTATTGCGTCTTGAATAAGTTCTGGGCCTACAAGTTTAGCTTCTCCGACCTCGAACCAACCTATAGGTGACCTGCATCTCCTACCATACAAGGCTTCAAATGGTGCCATTTGAATGCTAGACTGATAGCTATTATTATATGCGAATTCCATCAAAGACAAATACCGATCCCAGCTCCCTTTCAGGTCTAACACACAAGCACGAAGCATATCCTCTAAGATCTGAATAGTCCTCTCGGACTGACCATCAGTTTGAGGATGAAAAGCGGTACTCATTTTTAATCAAGTTCCCAAAGCAGTTTGAAAAGACCTCCAAAATTGTGATGTGAATTGAGCTCCTCGATCTGAAATTATAGACACAGGTACACCATGCAAGGAAACAATCTCATCCAAGTAAATCTTAGCATATTGAGACGCAGTATAAGTAGTCTTCACCGGCAAGAAATGTGCAGACTTAGTCAACCGATCTATAATCACCCAAACAGAATCATGACCCTTAGAGGTTCTAGGCAAACCTGTTACAAAGTCCATAACAATACCCTCCCACTTCCATTCTGGTATCTGAATAGACTGAAGTAACCCAGCTGCTTTTGGTGTTCCGCCTTCACTTGCTGACACACTAAACATTTAGAAACAAATTCTGCTACGTCTTTCTTCATCCCTTCCCACCAATAAAACTCCTTTAAGTCTTGATACATTTTATTAGAACCTGGGTGAATAGTGTAAGACGAATGATGAGCCTCCTCCAAGATTCTCATTCTCAAACTATCTACATTAGGCACACACAAGCGAGTTCCAAATCGCAAAACACCATTAGAGCCGACTGAAAATTGTGAAACTTTGCCACCTGCAACATCTCCCACAATCTTCACCACCTCCGGATCTTGGCCTTGAGCTTGTTTAACATCATCAATCAAAGTGGAGTGAAGTTGCACGTGAGCCAACAATGAATTAGAATTCTCAACCTCAAATTGTACGCCACTATCAACAAGTTCTTGGAACTCTTTCACTATGTGTCTTTTCACTACAGCTAAGTGACTAAGACTACCCATGGATTTTCTGCTTAAGGCATCAGCAACCACATTTGCCTTGCCTGGATGATACAAGATTGTGCAATCATAGTCCTTCAGAAGCTCCATCCACCTCCTTTGCCTTAAATTCAAGTCTCGCTGCTCAAAAATGTACTTAAGACTTTTATGATCTGTATAAATCTCACAAGTCTCACCATAAAGATAGTGCCTCCAAATTTTAAGAGCGAACACCACTGCTGCCATTTCCAAATCATGCGTGGGGTAGTTCTGTTCATGCCTTTTCAGCTGCCTAGAAGCGTATGCAATGACCTTGCCATGTTGCATAAGTACACAACCAAGTCCCACTCTAGAAGCATCACAATAAACTGTATAACCTCCACCGCCTGAGGGTAGAACTAAGATAGGCGCTGAAGTCAGACATTCTTTCAACTTCTGAAAGCTCTCCTCACATGCATCAGACCATTTAAACTCAACTTTCTTCTGGGTCAGCCTAGTCAACGGGGATGCAAGTTTAGAGAAATCTTTTACAAAGCGACGATAATATCCGGCCAAACCAAGAAAACTCCGAATCTCTCTCACTGTAGTAGGTCTCGGCCACTTCTGTACTGCTTCTACCTTGCTTGGATCAACACTGATCCCATCTTTTGACACCACATGCCCCAAGAAAGCCACACTATCAAGCCAAAATTCACATTTGGAGTATTTGGCATACAACTGCTTCTCTTTTAGTGTCTGCAAAACCAACCTGAGGTGCTGCTCATGCTCCTCTTTATTCTTCGAATAAATAAGAATGTCATCAATAAATACAATCACAAAGTGATCCAAAAACGGTTTAAAGACCCGATTCATCAAGTACATAAAAGCAGCAGGGGCATTTGTGAGTCCAAACGACATGACCAAAAACTCATAATGGCCATAACGCGTTCGGAAAGCTGTCTTTGGAATATCTTCATTCCTTATCTTCAACTGGTGATATCCGGAACGCAAGTCAATCTTTGAAAAACATTGAGCTCCTTGCAACTGATCAAATAGTTCATCAATGCGAGGTAAAAGATATTTATTCTTTATTGTCACCTTATTTAATTGCATGTAGTCAACACATAACCGCATTGTCACATCCTTCTTTTTCACAAACAGAACAGGTGCTCCCCATGGAGAAGTACTAGGGCGAATAAAGTCTTTGTCAATGAGATCCTGCAGTTGTTCTTTTAATTCCTTAAGCTCAGCTGGAGCCATACGATAAGGAGGTATGGATATTGGCTGAGTGTCAGGAGGTAAGTCTATGGAGAACTCTATCTCTCTATCAGGTGGTACTCCAGGAAGATCTTCAGGGAAAACATCTGGAAATTCACACACTACGGGAACAACTTCTAGATTTAACTTAGTTGCTTGAGTATCCTTCACCAAAGCCAAGTATCCATGACAACCCTTCCTTAGTAACTTGCTAGCTCTTAGTGCTGAAACGAGATTATATGGTGCCCAACTTTGCTCTCCTTGAAACGAGAAAGGTGACTCTCCGGGTATCTCAAATCTCACTACTTTGTTATGACAGTCTACAGTAGCATGATGAGAGGCTAACCAATCCATACCCAAAATTACATCAAAATCAACCATATCTAAAGCTATCAAGTCTACCAATAGCTTCCTACCCCCAATAATTATCTCGCAAGAACGGTACACCAATTCAGCTAACATAGACTCCCCAAGAGGGGCAGAGACAATCAACTTCTCCTCCAAAGAAGAAGAACATTTGCTAAGTTGAGAAGCAAACAAAAATGAGACAAAAGAGTGTGTTGCTCCAGGATCAAACAAAACATGAGCAGCCCGTGAACATACAGAAAGTGTACCTGTAACCACTGCATTGGATGCATGGGCATCCTGACGAGTCAAAGCAAAGACTCGAGCTTGACCTCTCCCTGCCTGTCCCTGACCTCTGCCATCGAGTCCTCTTCCATTCAGCTGAGACCCTCCATGACCACGACCAAAAGAAGAGCCAGCCTGCCTCACAGGTGTAGCGGGAGCCTGAGAAGATGCTACATTCGCTCCTGCAGGAGCTAAAGCAGGACAATCCCTCCTAACATGACCTGAACGACCGCACTGATAGCACACCCTATTATCTCCAAAGCAAGTTCCAGAGTGGAACCTGCCACAAGTAGGGCATGATGTAGCTCTAGCACCAGAATGTCTCTGAGGGGTAACTAACCGTGAAGACCCACCAAAATCAGATCTGCGATTTTGCACAAAGCCTGAAGAATGGCCACTAGAAGCATTCCCAGATACCACTGTCCTTGACTGCCCCTGGTGACGAGGTGTAAAACCACTGCCTTGACTCGAATGAGTACCCTGAGATCCCTCAAAGCGCGGCCTCTTCTGTGAATTCTGTGTTGCATTCCCCTTCTCCTTTTGTTGCTGCTCAACCAGAAGTGCCAAACTCAATACCTCGGAGAAAGTGGAAGATTTAGACCCAACTACAGATTTAAACAAATACTCTTTGAGTCCTCTGACGAACCTCTTGACACGCTCCTCCTCTGGAAGAGGATAGGGAACATATCTAGAAAGATGGGTAAAACGAGCACAGTACTCAGAAACTGTCATGCCCTCAGCTTGTTCTAGTCTCTCAAAATCACGGACAAAGCCTTCTCTAACACTCTGTGGAAGGAAACGGTTCATGAATTCCGCAGAAATATCAGCCCATGTCCATGGAGGTGATCCCACTGGTCTTGCACGAGTCAAGACATCGTACCAATCACGTGCTACACCCTCTAGTTGAAATGATGCCAACTCCACCGCACGTGTATCTGAGCATGCCAATGCCCTCCATAGCCTCTCCAAAGCATCAACGAATGGTTGTGGCTCATCGCTTGTACCAGATCCACTAAAAGTAGGGGGTTTCAGCTTCATAAAATCAATCAGTGTGACTGCAATCCCCTGAGTAACCCCCACCAATTGCTGCCCTCTCGCTCCAACCTCTGTCTGTTGCTCGGCAACTACCTGAAGTTGTTGCCCATCACCAAGTGTTTGCTCAGCCTCATTTGTTATTGGCTCATTGTCTGAAAGATCTATCGCTCCTGGAGTTCCTCTTCTTCGTCTAGGAACTTGAACATTGAATACATTAGCAACAAACCTGCGCTCACCAGCCCTGGTTCCCCCTCGCCTGCCCCCACCACGACTTCCAACAAGATCCCTCAGAGGAGGGTCATCAGGTTGGGGAATAGCATTGCGAGAAGTCGTCGCTCTAGTAGCACCCCTAGTCTTTGGTGGCATCCTCACCTAAGAATGAGTAGACATAGAATGTAAGACAAGACATTGATTCAAATGAAGGAATAGACTCGAAGCAAACAATTGAAAGAGACACAATGACTATCATGAGGAGTTAATAGCATCTTGGAAGTAAGTTGTGCCGCGGTTCACAATTTACTAGCAAGATTCTATTACCACCTCATGTCTGTAGCTAATAGGACCTAAAGCCAAGGCTCTGATACCAACTTTGTCACGACCCAAAATCCCAAGCCGTGACCGGCGCACGGACTACCACCCCAAGTTCGGCAAGCATTTTACACATAACCCATTTATAACCAGTTCACCATGATAAATACGTCCGCATAAATTTATTAAAAAAATGACAAAGTCTCCTCTGTATTTCTGTAATTTCAAAATAACATAACCTGCTAAATAATATTCTCCAAATCCATAATTTCAAGAAAAGGTACAAAACTAAAATTCGACGCTCAGCGTCAACTTTTAAAATAAAACAATAACGTCAACCCCAAACTAAAATCACCTATGACTCCCTATAGCTGCAGATAACTAGAATCAAAAGAAATAAAATAGCAATGAGGCCACCAGCCGATGGAGGCCTACCAACAAGACAACTGACGATCTGAATCCTGGAACAACTTGCTACTCAGCTGCTGAAGAATCTGTGGATAAAATAATAAAGGGGTAAGTCACAAAGACTTAGTGAGGATTTAACATCCACCATGAACAGGAAAATGGGAAACATATGAAGCACGAGTTTTTCACTATCAGTTCAGAGTGGATCAAATATATATTATTAATAAAATTAATAAGCATCATTTCAAATAAGAGATGATCAAACTGCCAAGTTTATAAATAACTGTTTCAAGGAAACTGAATAAAAAACATGTCAGTCATATGAAAGCATTTAAAAATCAGAAATATAATTTAATAAGGTCACACATGTAGAACCGTGAGGCGGCTCCATCTTGTTGATAGCCCTCTCCTCCTAAGGGATGGCCTATCCGATAGGGGCAGCTCCATCTAACGGATAGCCCTTTCCTCTCTCGTATCGCATGTCGAATCGTATTATCGGGGGAAGCTACATCTCGTTGATAGCCCTCTCCGTGCACTGGCGGCTCCATCTAACGGATAGCCATCTCCTCCCGGAATCAATCTAACTAGGTGCACCTAGGCCGTTACCTCCGTTAACGGCTACGGGGTTCTATCAAGGATCCCCAAAATCGTTTTCTCAAATCAGTTCTAGTCTCATCAAAAGTATCAAAATCAACTTTCCAAGTTCACAATCTCAGTTTCACATAATTTCCAAAATCAAAGCAATATAAATATATTTCTCATGTCAGTTCAGAATCAGTCTCAGATCAACTTCATAAACCAGCTTTCAGAATATTCACGAATTGTAAAGCATGTTTCCCCAATTTAAATAAATATGCAATAAGCTAAAATAATCAAATCATCACTTGTATAATTTATTAAAAAATAAGTCACAGTGATTGGAAAACCACTCACAGCTATAACGAGCCAACTGGACCGTCCTCAGAAATTTCGCGACAACCCAACGAACCTTCACCCGTCGAATCTGAATCACCAAAATTAAATTTCAACCTTCAGCAACTATAATCTTATGTCGTACTACCCGTGAGCAACTACAGAAACCCCAATTATATACCCAAAGCCCTAAATAATTTTACCTTCATCTAACATACAGTACAATGCTAATCTCCAAATTTGTGGGTTGAGAATATACCTTAAAGAAAATTAAAGTATGCAACTTGAATGGTCAAGTACTCCTCTCTGCAACTCTGGTTTCCAAATATTATTCCCAAGGTCTCCCACGTGAATGCCAAAGCTTTCCAATTTGAATTCTTTCCAATATGAATATGTATCTAATATGGTGGAATTTGGTGACAAAGAAAACAATTGAGGAAGAAAAGAGATGATGACAGGGGCGCTAGGTTTCCATTCGCAAAGAGAAAGAGAGGAGGTGACGTGATAGGGGAAAGGTTACGGTTTCTATTATTTTTTTTTTCTTTCGTTGAATTGGAAAACAAGGTGTGGGCTACGTGGGTTTAAGGGTGGGTTAGATATAATTGTTTTAATATAAATATCATCTAGTTTTCCCTTTTTTTTCTTTTTTTTTTAACCCTCCTAGTTATCACTAAACGGTGCGTTTCAATAAGACACCCAATCTTTCCTAAAATGCAATAAACGTCCCTAAAAGCTATGAAATTACTAAACTAATGCAAATGCACAGATAAAAGTAAGAATGCATGAAACACTACATGAGACACATGAAAAGACTCAAAACTAGCAAAGAAATGACCCTAAAATCACTACTAAATCCGTGTCATCAGTTTAGAAGACTCTGAAGATCCAGAAGCTGAAAAGTGTAGTCTCTGAAGTCGAGAAGCAAACTGGCTCTGAAGACCAAGTACTTCTCCTCTGAGTTCAGAATCAGAAGATACAACGGTCAGAGGATCCATGCTTCCCTCTGACTCTGATCAACAAGCTTCACAAGTTCCAACACGAAGCATTCCTCTGATCAGAAGTCAACAAGGTTAAAGGTCACGTCACTATCCAAAGTACAAAAGAAAGTGTACTATCCTGACGACCTAACCTAACATTCTCAGCCACAGCAGAAGCTGGAAATCCCAGATCTGCCCTCCAACGGTAGCATTCCCATGCAATGTTCAAACCCTAATCCTTGGAGTATATATAGAGGCTGAAGACTGAAAGATGTTGTTGTTTTGAAGAAACTTATACGCGCAAGCAATATTCAAATCTTCTAAGCAATCTTTCTTTATCGAATTCATTGTGTTTACTATAAGCTTTTAAGAAGCAATCTCTTTGTAAACAATATCTTTTAAACAGTTGTTTAGTTTACCTTTAGGAGATCAAGGTTGATCGGATCCTAAAGAAGACTAAGAGAGTGAATCTTAGTGTGAGCTAAGTCAGTGTATTGTTAGTCACTTGTAGGTTTCAAGTGCAGTTGTAACAAATCTCTAATTAGTGAATTGCCTTCATTCTAAGAAGGAAGAAATCACCTTCACGGGTGGACTGGACTAGCTTGAGTGATTCATCAAGTGAACCAGGATAAAATCCTTGTGTGCTTTTCTCATCTCTTATCTTAAGCACTTTACTTGTGTCTCGAAAGATTTGTTAAAATCTTTAGTGTGAAGTTTTATTCTGAAAACACTATTCAAACCCCCCTTTCTATCATTTGTCATACCTTCATATCCTTTAGCTATAAAGATGATATTTGTCAGCTAGTAGGTGGTGATAGACTTTGGGCTACTTTTCAGACATGAGACAATTTGGAAATTTGATGTTGACGGCTTGTACTTTTCCTCGTTGGTCAGCGTGCCTTTTGCTGAAGCAAATTATCTTCACGTGATCTGGTTTGAGCACAAGTCAAATGGTTTCCTTTTGATTTGAATGTTGGACAACTCGTTGCAATCAAAATTTATCTTTGGCGCTCAAATTTTGTCTTCAATAATTCTGACTGATGACGTGGCATTGGACGGTCTGAGTCTTATAGCTTGAATCAGAGTCAGTCTTGCAACTTCTGAAGCTTTTTCCTTTTTTTTGAAATGATAGAACGTCGAAGCATATAACATTCCTTGATTTTCTCCTGAAATTGAAATGTTATAATGAGTTTAATTTCTAGTGATACTTCTTTTATAAAATATTTATAATTAAAACAAGATTTTTAAAAACGTTATGATGCGTTTGAACTTAACAATCTCACCCTTTTTTATAATGACAAGTTTTATAGAAAAGAAATAAAGGATAGTAGACTACGGTTCTTCATGGAAATTGTAAACTCCCCCTAAGTTTGGCAACGTTTTCAAAAAGATAGGGTTTGAATATTATTATCTAATTGACTTTCTTTTCTTTGCTCCCCCTTAATGAAATATCATAGGTTAGAGGTATTTGAAATAAAAGATAGTACGGTTTGCAAAAAAAAATATGAATATGTGTGGGGTTTGAAAAAAAAATATGAATATGTGTATATTTCCACGCTGATTTCCCCTTTACTTTTCTATACCGTTTCTCCCCCTTTGGCATTATTAAAAAGTGGTCTAATAAATATTCATAAGCGGACTCCTTGTTCAGTGGAACTGAACATTCACCTTCGTCCTTTATATTATTTTCTAGATATTATTAGGATTTATTTACATTAATTTAGGATTAGATAAGTTTATTTTAATTTGTTATCTTATTTCTATCTTTATTTATTTTATTTTATTGTTATTTTAGGAGAAAATATGAGAAGAGAGAGAAAAGAAAGGAAAAAGAGAAAGAATTTCGCAGCTTTTAAGGTTCTGATGTCGTGTGCCGCGCTCCATGGTCTTATCGTGTACCCGCGCATCAGATCGCGCCACGTAGCAGCCCATGTTATCCAACGTCCAGACTCCTGATGGTGCACCGTGTTACGGTGGGTGCGACTTCACAGGATCATTTTCTGCATCAGATAGGACAAAAAAACGCACACAACACGAAAATCACCATAAATTCTGTTTTGACCTATTTTTTGGGATCTTTTTCATCTTCCTCTTCTTCTAAACCTAATAAACACTTGAGAGACTCTTGGAGGAAATTCCTTGGTGGAGAGGAATGCTAGGCCCTTGAGGGCCGACATCAGGGCCATGGAGGAAGGTGACTGCTTCTCCGGACGTCCATGGCTTCGTTCTATCTTGGGTTTCACTTTTCTCTTTATCTATTTTTGTGTTTTGACTCTCTTTTAGTATTTGAGATGATAGAACTTGATTTGTTTCTTATTCAATATACTTTTATACAATTATAAGTATGAATTTTCATTATTTAGTGTTTCTCTCTATGTTTAATGTTTCAATTGGTTAATTGGTGATTTAAAGAGTTTATATTAATTCATAAATAGATTGATAAATTGATATGTGTTAACGTAGCTTAGTTCATAGAAAGAGGAAAACACTTATGTCTTAGTTTTAATAATTCTCTTTGCGCGTTCATGTATCTTTTGCCAATATGATGATTTTTAGGATTTGCATGACAATTGAGAAGTTGGTGTGAATTTAGTTAATGAGAGAATTCACCCTTGCATCAATCATCTTAAGAAAGACATGTCATTTTCAAAAAAAAAAAAAAAGACATGTCTTAGGTAGGGTTGAGGTTTTCTAGGTGACAATAGGAGACATTAACCCTTAGGTATGAATATCATGAGATGGGAAAGAGATCTATACCGAGTGACAAGTCGGGATACTCACCTCTCTAGAATAGGATTATCTAGTAGGAACTATTATGATTTCTTGAGTGACAGTCAGAGATTCGAGATTCTATCCACAAGGACATGAACTTCTTGGGTTAGGAACAGAGCTTGGGAATGTCTTATCGAGTAGGTATGTGCTATAATGCTCCTTTTATGATCACTATGGCTTAAGGAATTAAGGCTAGGTTCTTAATTGGTGGATTCACTTAGCTAAGGAATTAGTAGGTGAATAGCTCTTATCGGCATCTTAAATGCTAATTTCATCTTATAAAAGTATATTGGTTGAGAATAAGTTGTAAATCAAGTGAACTCATTTTCCAAATACGCTTTCTTCTTTGTTTACCTCCGTTAACTTCTTTTACCGCTTTATTTATCTTTTTCCTTATTAAAATTTAAATAAAACACATATCATGGTTAAATTGTTCAAATAATATCTAACTAGCGAGATTAAGATGTAGCAACACAATCCCTGTGGAGACGACATAACTCGATACTATACTACGATTGAGTCTTGAAATGGATTTGATAGTAGTTAGTGGAGGAAAACCTCTTCATTAAATATCCATTCATCAGGAGCGATGAATCTGATCTCCTGTCGAACTGCGGGTTGAACTCCCTTAGAAGCAAGGGCTTTCGACTTGTTAATATTGATCTTTAAACCGGAATGGCGACAGAACAATTGGAACGTGTCTGCTACCAATTGAACCTGCGTAACAGTAACCTGGCAAAAAGAAGCACATCGTCAGCAAAAAAACAAGTGGGAGATGGGTGGGCCTTGAGGTGCGATCCTGATTGGATTCCAAGCACCATTTTCCACCAACGGATGAATCTTCAAAGATAGCCTCTCTATACAAAGAACAAACAAGTATGGAGATAGCGGATCTCCCTGCCGGAGGCCACAACTAGGATGGAAGGAGGGGAGTCGGTTTCCATTCCAGAGAATGGACAAATTGACACCACCTACACAGCTCATAATTAACTCAACTATCATCGGAGGAAAGACAAAGAGGAGAAGAGTCTCTTCTAGAAATTCGAAGGACACACTATCATAGGCCTTTCGACATCGATTTTGAATGCAAGAAGACCCTTCCGAGCCAAGGAGGAATTCATGTGATGTACTATCTCCTGGGCCAAAAACGCATTGTTCATGGTGCCACGCCCCGGAAGAACACTACTTTACATGGGGCCAATTAACTGATCCATCATGGGTCGCAATCTGTTAACTAGAACCTTGGTAATGATTTTGTATAGGACATTACAGAGGCTAATTGGACATAGTTCCCTTACCGTGGATGGACTCTCCACCTTAGGGATGAGCACCACCAAGGTCTCCAGCAGCTTTGCTTCCACCCTATCTTGAGAGAAAGCGTTCTGAACCACTGACCACACACCATCCCCAATGGTATCCCAGAAACGCTTGTAAAAGTAAGGTTGGAACCCGTCTGGACCGGGAGGTATGAAATATTTCATAGACATTAGGGCATGTCTAACCTCATCCTTGATCACTGGCGAGGCTAACATATCAATCTCTTCCTCATTAAGAGAGGGGGATTGCTCATGGTGAAGGCCTACATTTTCACGGTCAGCATCCACTGCAAAAAGGGATTGAAGTGACCTTGAAAATAAAGAAAAATATTGGAAAGTAGAAAATTTCTTTAAATGCAATAAGGGTAAACATGGAGAAAAAGAATTAATGGATATTTATAGTGACTTATATTTTAAGACAAAAAAACTCACAAAAAGTAACTTATAATAAGGGACGGAGGGAGTATGTTTCTAGCATAGAAGTAAATTTCATCGGAAAAAATTATATAGCAATAAACTTGCTTTAAAGCTATAGCAGATTCACGCATAGTTTTTGTTGCTCTGTTTCTCAAGTTGCTGCTTTGTTCCTGCTTTCTACTTTCACATTTCGTCTCTTTGGCTTGCTTCCTTGTCGTGGTTGTGTTCTTCTGCTCCTCCATGCTCTCTGCTATGGTTTTGCAGCCGCTGGGTTGCTCTGCGACAACTGGGCGAGGTGAAGGTGTGTTCTGGGGACAAGTAGTCGGGGGCGCAAGTGTTGGGGACGATGAGAATGAGGACGACGAGTAGATTGTGGTTTTGGTCGGCGGATCTGCATCATTGCGGCTTTTGGGTTTTTAGGCTATGATGGAAATTACTCTTGTTCTAATCTTGTAGTATGGAGACTAGTCTATTCGAGTTATAGAGTGTGTGTGGTCCTCTAGGGGTTTAGTTTGGTTTAAATTGCTTGAGTTCTCATGAAGTTGTTGCAATGAGCCTGAAGCCTGGCTCTTGTTGTTTCAGCCTCATCGTGTTTCAATTTAGGTCTTATGATGAGAAAGGTTATTTTATTGGACCTTGTTTAGTTTTTGGTATGGATTTCCAAGTCTTTTGTTTTCAGGAGGTTTTGTCCATTTTATACTTTTTAGTTTTCATTATTTTCTTTGGCAGGGTCGTATTTATTTTGGCTTAGGTTGTTTTCCGTTATTTACTTTCTTCGTTAGCTTTGTGCTTAGTTCTTTATGGAGATGTTTTATATCTCAGCTCCCTTTTTCGGTTACATGAGGAATAAAAGCAAAACAAACAAACTACACTACAATATCATACAACAAAGCTGGGATCAAACTCGAAGGTGGCTGACTCCAGATACGACGCATCCTGCCATCTCTCGCCACATAGCAAGCTAACATATTCGTTCCAGTATTGTGCTCCTGCGGTATCTGCAATATTGCTACATGTCGGTCCTAATTGAACATCCTCCTTATGCGCGTGATCACCTCCCTTGCCCAGAATTTGTCCACATTCTTTTGAAATTAAAGCTATATCATTACAATTCACCTTTAAAAAACTATAATTTTATTAAAGGGAAAATCTTAATGAAATCGCAATAAGCCGATTTTGTGGATCCTATTCCTAGAATTACTTTTTTATCTTGATATATCTCTTTGTTGTTAAATGTTTATCTTTGTCTATACTTTTATTATTGGGGGTGAGGGCAAGGTTCAAATCCTAGTGAATGAACTAATTTACTAACATTTAACCACTAACATTTACCTATAAAAAAATCAATACTTTTATTACTATTTAGTTATAATTCCACAAACAAGAGAAAACATACGAGCCATCTAGAGATTGGATCTCGTTTGAGTGAAAAAGCAATCAAAGGAAAAATTCAAATGAAAGAAAAGTGTAAAATTGTTTGATAAGTAAATGTGGGTTCAAGCAGTGCGTACTCTTAGGCGTTCCATGATCATTGTATGTCGCTGAATATGATTGAACGTGTAAATTTTTAGGAGCGTGCTTCGATTTGTAGACCCTTATTACAATATCCTAAGTACTATTTATATAGAAGCATCTAAACTACCTCTATAAGATGTTGACATATATCCTTCAACATAAGTGTAACATCCCGACTTTCAGGGGTCACAAATGGTAACCTATTAAATAAAATGAAATTATTTTCCAAAAAGATTTACAAATGCGGGTATATTTTTTTCGTTTTCTTTCCAAAACATTTCCAAATTGAATATGCATATTCCTACCTAAACACATACATCCGGCCTTGTCAAGGCAAGCACCCGTGAGTGACGACGGACGTTCAAGACATGTAATATACAATAAAGTAATGTTCAATTCGACAACAGAGTTTCAAATGCAATAACACCCTAAGTCCAATATACTTCCTACAATCCCCGCACTGGAGAGTCGCAGAAGAGCAATGCATCGAAACCTACCCAAAATCCAAGTAAGTAAAACAACCATCCCTACAAGCTTCAACCAATAACGGTAAGCTTCTCTACCCAAGGCTCTAGCCTTACATCTAACTATTACTTCTACGAGTCTACGGTTGGTCCACTCACTCCAAGGGAGTCTTATCATCAGTCAATCCAACTACCTCCTCTCAGCGACCAGCAGCTACTCGCAGCACCACCTGTCATAGCCTGACAGTTTGCCGACCGCCCAAGCACAAACAGAACAAACAAGGCAAGAAAGGGTCAACTTCCTAGAATATTGTAATATAAGTCCTAACGAGATTCAACATAGTTATAAGCAGCGTATAAATAATTATTAAGGACGATGCGTATCCGACTCAATCATTTGAACGTCAATCCCTCAGTCCATCACTCGTCGCCTACACATAGGTGTATCTTCATCTCCTTGCCAGGGTAGCGCCACATCTCACTAATGTAATCACACGGCCCAGGGGTCAATCATCTAACGCGATGAGGTCTATACTCTTTAATCAATCAACGAATAATATGTTGAGGGTCTAACCTCTAAATCAAATAATAGAGAACAAGATTAAGGACAATCCTCCTAATCAAAGAATAAAGGAGAATTAAAGGTATATCTCCCTAATCCAATGACGAATGGTATGATCAAGGCCCAACCTATTTAATCAAACAGTAATTAATATGATTAAGGTCCAACCACTTTAATCAAGGGATAACTAATTAGATTAGGGTCCAACCACTTTAATCAAACAGTAAGTAATATGATTAAGGTACAACGACTTTAATCAAGGTATAAATAATATGATTAATGTCCAACCACTTTAATTAAATAGTAGTAATATGATTAAGGTCCAACCACTTTAATCAAGGGTTAAATAATATGATTAAGGTCCAGCCTATTTAATCAAACAGTAATTAATATGATTAAGGTCCAACCACTTTAATCAAGGGATAAATAATATGATTAAGGTCCAGCCTATTTAATCAAACAGTAATTAATATGATTAAGGTGCAACCACTTTAATCAAGGGATAAATAATATGATTAAGGTCTCGTCTATTTAATCAAACAGTAATTAATATGATTAAGGTTCAACCACTTTAATCAAGGGATAAATAATATGATTAAGGTCCAACCACTTTAATTAGGTAGTAAATAATATGATTAGGGACAAGTCTCTTAATCAGAGAATAATTAATATGAGGTTCAATCCATCAAGTGATGTGGAGTCCGATCTTCCGATCGTCTCCCTTCAAGTTATGCACTCATGCAAAAGCTAGCAGACAACGATTTGTCCTTAACCAGATACGTGTCTAGCTATGGTTCATTGTCTCTATCGTTTTTCCCTAAGGTAAACGCCGATCCATTGACCAATTGCTTCACAAACAAGGAAGTGTAGCCTGTACTTAGTGGTTGCTCTAGTCATGACTCATCCTCCTCTTGATGCCCGCAACTCGAATCCTCATCTTTCCTCGAACATCGGATCGTCAGCCCTTCCTGTTGTGAACAAATTTCATATCCTAAGTTTTCTTCCAAAGGGGTTATCTTTATCATTCAAAGTGTTCTATCTTGAGTTAATTTATTATGAAATTTATTCTCAAAATCGAAGTCTTATGCATTCATTTCTTTCGAAATCTAATAAGTCAAAAGATCTCCATTATCCCCAAGTCCTCTTTCATGAGAAAGCCTCGATCCTCCATGTCAGCAGCAGCTCAGTCCTTCTTCCAGATCCTACTTTCTAACTCTTATAACACTCTGCATTCACAATCAATATAATCATAAGATTTTGGCATAATTCTATTCTTATGCACATACACAATCAAGGGAATAGAACATGTCTATCTACTAGAAAAGCAATAAGACAGATACCACAGTAAACGGCCGAAGCCTCAGCAATTAACAATGGCCTAAGCCTCAGAAAAAAAGGCATAAGCCTCAAGGTTTAACAATGGTCGAAGCCTCAAAAAACAGTGGCATAAGCCTCACAGATCAAAATCATTTAACCATTGTCGATTCTTCGACACCTAAAAATAGTAGCTAATAACTACGAGAGTTGCCCTTACCTCTATTTCATTTAGCTCTGCAGTGTGAAGCTCGCTCTCGTTCCACCTTAATCACGTCAAAGCTCTCCAAGTCCAAACCTTGGCAAAAACAACATTGCTCAGTCACAACAATTCAATTCGATATAAACATAGCTAACTAATGTCAGAAAAAACTTCATAAGCTTTAAAGTACTACATCTAAGCATGAATGGAAGAGTTTACCCGAATGAGCGAGTTTTGACTTGATTCAGGTTTTATACAAAACACTAAGTTCAAAGAACTTCAAACTGTGTAGCCTCTTGGACGAATTTTTGACACGTGAAACCAACCCAGAAAATTCTAATATTTTTACTACATGATAAAAAACAAGCCTCTGAAACCCTAGTGAAATTTCAAATCCAAATTCCAAAAAAGGAGTTCAGGACAAATCATACAATGACTGAAGGTCTCGCCCATGGGCTGCAGGACCTTTGCTTGCTAAAACGCGCACAACTCGAGCTACAGAACTCGGAATGATACGAAACCAAAGCCAAAATTTCGGCGACTTAAAGTTATAAACTAAGCTTAAGGCTAACCTTGCCTAAATTTGATTTTTCCCCCAGTCATAACTCCAACAAGTCTCGGCCACTATCTAAAACAGGGTTTTCTGAACTTTTTCTTCGATCTAATTTAATTCCTAGGTAATCTCAGGTCATATATAGGGTAAACAAATGCTCAGAAAAATTACGGGACCTAAAACGCATATAGGGGTAATTTGGTCAAGATTTTAGGCTCAAAAACTCAAAGTTGAAATTTTCAAAAAGTATACCGATAGAGTTGTAAACAAGGCATTTTATAGCAACTAATCCTAAGAGTGATAATTCAGAACGGAACTTTTTGATTCAAAATGTAAACTCGGGGTAAAAATGGGTTTCGGGTCCAATTTTCAGATCTACGGCGCCTCGGCGAAAATCTAAGCGCATTGGCGGTGATTATGGAACATATAGGAAGTGTAGTTGATGTTTGAAAGAAGAAATCGAATTAAAATGACTTTTTTAAAAAAATCTCAAAACATTGAGCACAGAAAGCCATGAAAAAAGGCATCAAAAAGAAGAAAATGATGCAATGGTTGTGAAGGTTACCTTGCTAACAATCCGATGCAAATGAAATCGGGACGATCGGGCAAGAGACGAAGAAACGGCGCAAATCCTCTCTTCCTTCCCTCTAGTGCACGGCCACAAGCTTGGAAAATGAGAGAAAATGAGTTTTCACTCCTTTTATAGGAGAGGGGAAATGAGGAAAAAGAAAGATTTCCCGGGTCCGGTCGTTTTGGTACTTTCATCTTCTGATTTTGAGTAAGTATTTGGCAATAGAATGTCGAAACTCATTTTGAGGCTCATTTAAATGAAGAAAATGATTTAAACACAGTATGGATCAAAATACGCCGCAAAACTAATTTTTACGATTGACGTCGGATGAAGAAATTTTCTTCTAGAAAAGGATCACAAACGTCCAAAGAAATGAGGTAACGCGAATGGAAACATCGTTAGAAGCTCCAAATAGAAAAACTCTTTGTCCAGGGTCTTATCTAAAGTACTTGCGAAGATAAGATCTAACTTTATCAAGCTTCCAGAAAGTGAAACCTACTGTGTTTACAGTCGAAAGTTTCGTAATGGAACACATATCAAGGGAAAAATACCCTGAAGGTTTTCTTTTCATAAAGCTACGAATTTTATCATAAACGGTGCGGAAATAGCATTTTTTAGACACTCTCGACCTTATCCGGGTGTGAAAATGGCCTTGCTATCGCTTAAACTGACTACAGTACCACCTTTAGTCATTTTCTGAACTTTCATTAAGCTTTCCCATTTGTCATACATTAGTCCAGGTTCCTCTCACGCTCACACAGCGCCTAGGCGTGAGTCGAAATTTAATTAATTATTCTAATTCTAAAAATGTGGGTCTTACAATAAGAAACTGTCTAACCATCACGTTATTGCCTTTAGATCGTGTAACTGCCCTTTTGGTGTGGTTCCCATGTATCCGACTGGATATCTGCTTGGTTTTCAACGAATAATTGCCTTATGCATCGCAATTTTCACTAAGTCCGATGAGAGAAAAACTTCGACCTGCCGGGAGCTCAACCCGACTCGATCCCAATTTAGTTCTTAGAATCTTAAAATTCAAGCTCATGGCTTTGATCACCTTAAACTTCTCTTCACCCATCTTCCTTTTGAATTGTGCAACTGGCTTTGTACCAGGCTTCCACAACAATTTATGACAAATGAACCGGGGGCCTATACTAGGTACATCCTTTGTAGTTCAAGCAAAGAGATCCATATCAAGTAACTCCACTAACCTCTTTTCTCGCTCCACTATCAAATTGACTCCTACTTTCGAGCTTCTACCTCCCAGTGCCAGTTTCATCGTGTCTTCCTCTGGCTTAACTCTGTCATCCTAAAAATTATCATGAGGGTTCGACGAGAAGTCATTGGATAAGGCCACTTCGTAACACCAATGACCTTCCTTCATTCCTTTCTCACCATTACTTGCCAAATAGCTTGAAACTGTCAAAATAACATTCTCTCTCAGCCTTTAGATCTACCGCCAAAATTCCTACACCTCTATTTCTCAACAAGTATTTAGTGGTTAAATGGAGTGTCAAAATTACTACCCCCAATTTGTTCAATGAAGGCCTCTTTGTGAAAAAAACCGTAAGCGGATAAGCACTTCACAACCAAAAGTTGTATCAGGATTTTCTTGGTTGAGTCCTCTACTCCAAAAATTGTCTCTAAGTCCACATATCCCCTTCCATATGCTTGCACGCCAGAAACCCTACTAGAAATCCATCATATGGCTTCAAATTCACCTATGTCAATCTCAATTTTTCATAGGCGTTTCTATAGATAATATTTGTTGGGCTACAGTGGTCCAACTAGACCCCCTTACATCGTAATCCGCTATTCACAACATAACCACCATTGGGTCATCTTCATGTGGTTTGACATCGTGGAAATCTTTCATTGGAAGATGATGTCAGGATGTTGAAACCTAAATTCTTCAGTATGAACATAATTAATGAATTTGACATATCTTTTTCCTCCAACAATGGAACTAGTCCACTCATTTGGATCCACCAATGTCATTCCATTTTTATCACCTTCTCGGCCTCTCTCTCTCCCACTCTGCCTACTTATTCGACTGCCCAGGATCATCCTTCCTTTCATGATCTATAAACTTTGGTAAATTTCCTTCTCTAATCAATACTTCAATTTCATGCCTAAGTGTATCGTAATTGTGCATATTATGAGCCACAACCCTGTGATATTTGTACCATTTTGTTGTATCTACGTTTACCAGAGACTTCTTAGTAATAGTAAGTCAAGGGTACTCTAACAAATTGATTTGGGATACCTCCCGAAGAACATGGGTTAAGCTTACATCTAAAGGTACATATGAATCATTAGAGACTCAATTCCATGTCATCGTCGCAGGTGTTAGGTGATTGGAGTAAGGTTATTCACTCGTGCGAGTAGAGGTTGGTGGTTACCATACCTGCGTACTTGGGATCGACGTGCATCCCTTGTAACCGCCCTATTTTGAGTCGAAGGAATCGCAACTGGTGGTGTCACCCCTACCACCCAGGCATTTTCCAGAAATCATGTCCTTTCTTCATCAAATCATTTTGCTCCTCCTTTATGAACTCTTGCGTCCTCTTTCGCAATTCACTCATACTCGTCAATGATCTCTTGCTAAAATTACTTTTCAATCGTCCTGCCCTCAATCCATTTTCAAAAGCAGCGATACAAACTTCTGACATTCTATGTGAACATACAACTTGTTGAATTTTCCCATATGCTCCTATAATGAACTCCTTAGGACTAGGGAAAAGGTTTTCAGCAAAGGCCCCTCAGTAGGCACCAATGTTCACGTTGTCAAGAAGGGAGAACAATTTTCTTAGTCTCAAAGTCCATTGTTTTTTGTACGAACACGAGTCCTCCTAAGGAGCGAACCTTTCAGGATTATGAACCTACAACTGCCTCTCAACTAGTCTTCAGTACGTGATGCATGGTTTGTTGGCACTACTCTCTAAGATTGTAGGGAGGCTATAGAATGTTCCTCCTACCTAAAAAAAAGCCTAAGATATTAATATATTGGGGAATGCATATTTAAATCGAATAGCCCAACTATAGGTTAATCACATACATGTAAAACCACAAAATATAGTTAACTTAGACCGTAAAGAACCTATTGCACTTTCATCCGTCCATATCAGTCCATAAGTTTACGAGACACAAAAACTCAAGAATGGAACCGTCGCATGTCTTTCAGTCATTGCCTCGGTGGTCCAATTCATGTTCCATATTTTCGACACCACCGAGCCTAGTAAGGTTGTGTCATAGTTCCAATTTTAGGTTGTTTTACATGCATTGATTATAAAGAAGAAAACAAGAAAAAAAATGGTGCCCACTAAGGTGGAATATTAGTATTTTGGTCCACTGGTGCACTGGGGGTTATTTTAGACTTTATCATTTTCTCTCCTTCTCCCCTCTTCCCTTCCCTCTGCATCCCGGACTACTCTCCCCTCCTCCTCCCTCCCGCCCAACTGGTTCACCCCCACTATGATGCACGATAGCTGCGGTCACCGGATTTCCGAGCTACCACTACCCAGTCGGTCTCAGAAGCTCCAAGCCGACGGTTGTGGGACCATAGCCAATCCCTTCTCCAACGCTTTTTCCTCTTCTCCCTCACCTCCCAGAAAATTAAATTCAATGTTGCGATTGAGATGAAGACGGGTTGGGTTTTTGATTTTTTATGATGAGAGGTTGGGTTTTTGAAATTGCGAAGGAGAAACTTACGAGGGAGATACAGATATGGGAATGAATAAACTGACTCACTAAGATCTGCCACCAAGCAACCAAAACAAGATAAGTTACATCTTTTTAAGTTTCTGTTTCGAAGATTAAGTTTCAAATCTAGGCCTCGAATATTCAATCTTTCTTCTCTCTTGTTTCTTTTTGAAGAATTGAGTTTCCTGTTTCAGCCTTAATCTCCGTCATTCTCAGCCCCTATAGGAGAACAAAAACCACCCAAAAAAAAATCATGATGCGATTATCATGCAAAATTGATTCTAGTTACATAACATTTTCCCAAACGTGCACTAAATCTCGACTAGATGACAAAAATTGCTTTTCAATTAGGAAGCATATTTGAATGGAGCTAGCTTTGAAAACAAAACCACTAGAAAAAAGCTTTTTCATTTGCATGTTTGTATAGATCGCAGTATGGAGATTTCAATGGGCAAGGTTGAGCACCAATCAGCATGTTGACAACCTCTCTCATGGTAGGGCGTAAAGATGGAAGTTGGTCTTGTTCTGGGTGAGATTTCTACAGAAACTGTGATTAAGAAATTTGTAAACAACGAAGGCTCTAGGTTGTTCACGCAACCTGTACACGACGAAGGCTCTGGGTTGTCAATTGACATTTTTATCCTTTTACCATTTATTAAATCCTAACTCTTTAATCTAACGGTGTTAAAATTTGGTGCACCTGTTTGTCCATCCTAGTGGGCACCGATAAAAATTACCTTACTCGTTAGTTGCTTTAAGGCTTTTGTAGAAATTACTAGTTTTTATTCATTCATGTAATAGACTGATTTCTTTATAAAAAAAAAAGAATTTAATGGGTATACACCGTCAGTGTAAACTTTGTTTACACAGTCGCCCAATTGAATTCCGCCACATCAGCAAATATATTCTTGTTTTAATTAAAATTTAAGATGAAAGATATTATTTCACTTATATGGTATGTTGTGATTGGTTGTCAATGTTACACTGACAGTGCATATCCATTAAACTCAAAAAAATATAGCTCTCTATGCATTAAAATAAGATATTTGCCATCTCACAATTTATGCAACATAATTAAGGAATTTGAACCAGTTTCAAAAAAAAAGGAATTTGAGTGATATTATCCTCTAAATACAATAAAAAACTCTCCCTTGAAAATCATGTCTCATATCATATGTGATGTTGTAGTAGTTTCTTTTTAACATTTTTTCTCTCTAATTACTGAAGAAGGAGTCTGTAATACACGAGTGTTTAGAGCGCGTAGACTTAACCTCAAATCCAGTAACAGTGAAACAGAAAGAGCCTAGAGATATATATAGAACTGAATTGTAAATGGTGGCGAAATCAAGGTTGCCCGCCACGTTGTGTTCTATCTCTAGCTGTAAAAAGGTAAATATTCAAAAGCAAAACAAAAAATCATAAAGATTAAAAACCTTTTTAATTACTAAAATATATTATTGAATATTGACCCACACACGTGACAGAACCACCACGTACGGCTGCAACTGGCCAGCAAAAAATGATATGTTTCCAATTTAGACATTATAAAAATAAAAATAAAAATATTCTAACGTTCCAACACTCTCTTCATTATATTTTTTTTTATTGGGAGGGATTAAGCCCGAAAACTACAAAGAGACTGACCTCGGGTATGAAACACCCGTAAAATCAAAAAACAAAAGATTCCTACAGTTAGGAGGGGATCATCATAGACATGAGTGTCTAGCGCCAGGGAATGAGATAAATTAGCCAAACAATCCGCTACTTGATTCGCTTCTCGCAAGGTATGAAGACACTATACCTCCCAATACTTGAGAAACATCTCCTTAATCTAAAGGACTAAGGAAGCATAAGGATGAGACCTTTCACCACTACCATTAATCAAATTAACGGCCACCGGAGAGTCACTCTCAACGATAATCCTTCGAATGCCACGCGCCCAAGCCACTTGAAGCATGGAGTAAACACCCCGGGGCTCACTCCAAAGCACATTGGACCGCCCAAATTTCTACAAAACCCAAACTGCCATCTGCCATCAGAATCTCTGCACACACCTCCACATTCAGCCGCTCATGTTGCTTGTCTAACTGAACCATCCACATTGCACTTATACCACAACGGAGGAGGAGGAATCCAGGCCACATTTTGCACTTGCATGTGATTAAGATTAGGTTGGCGATGCATGAACGATAGAGACTTATGGTCACAGTCTGCAAATTTTGACTGATACCGCACGCTAGTCTCAACAATCTGACGAAGAATGAACGACTCATTGTTGAAAACCACCTCTGACCTCGCTTTCCAAATAGCCCAGAGAAGGAAACCAAAATCCAGAGGCACTGGAGACCCAGTTGTACGAAGCTCCTCATGAAGAAAACCAGTTACCCACTCCTTCAAACCCAATTGCAAAAATTGTGGGGAAGACAACGATGATCAACTACTTGACCCCAAAGTGGCTTCACTTGCAAGCAATCTATAAACAAATGGAGAGTTGACTCTTCCTCTAACTGACAAAGAGGGCAACGAGGATCCCCTGTCATTCTAGATTGCCACCTCTTAACATTCACCCACAAACTATTATTGGCAAGGCGCCAAAGAAAATGAGCGATCTTTAAAAGGGCCCTTCTAGTGCCAAACTTTCCTCCAATCCAAGCTCAAATCTGTCACCTTCATTGAATCAAGCTCTTCATACGCAGATTTAGAAGAGAAACGACCATCACTCGTAAGGCTCCAACAAATGTGATATGGGCCAATGTTTGGAGCCGGGGGAGGCATTGCTGCAATCTCTGCTAACACTTCTGGTGGGAGATAGCTGTTGAAGAGAGAAATGTGCCACACTCCACGCTCAAAATCATAATAATTCGCAACAGATTTAATGGCATTGGTCGGAGGGATATCAACTATGGTAGAATTAATCAAGATAGTGCCAGAAAACAACCAGTTATCATACCAAAATCTGACATAAGAGCCCTCCCCAATCTTCCAACGCAAGTTCCTCTCTACATCAGGCCAAGTGCTCCAAATTGCTTGCCACACATGAGACTCACACCCTTTACGCTGGACCACGGGTATTTGAGTATTGCCACAAGAGTATTTATCACGAAGAACACTAGCCAATAAAGCGTCAGGATTCGACACCAACCCCCACCCAAGTTTCATGACAAGGGATTTGTTAAACTCATGCATCCGGCGGAGGCCTAACCCACCATTCTGCTTGGGCCTACAAAGCCTGGACCAAGCAATAGAGTGCGCACCATGAGTTCTATCTGTGGTTCCCCAGATAAAATTCCTCTGAATTTTCTCAAGCTTCCCACAAACCTCCTTCGGGAGAAGACTCGTTTGCATGCTATAAGTCGGAAGAACAACAATAACAGACTTAGTGAGGGTCCTGCAAAGTTAAGCATCTGAGATCGCTAAGATGAGAGACGATTATGGGTTCTATCCAAGATGTACTGGTAGCTAGAAGCATTCACTCTCTTATGAGACAAAGGCACTCCCAGATATTTGCCTAAGTCTGAAGTCAAGCCAATCCCCGACAAGTCTGAGAGCTGTCTAGACACTACCGACCCCACATTCTTAGACACCATCAAACGAGTCTTTGGGATACTAACCTTCATTCCTGAAGCACTACAAAAGCCATTGAGACAGCCCATGATACATTCCATTTGATCCACATAAGCTTCACCAAAATGAAGAAGGTCGTCAGCAAAGAAAATATGAGAGATAGGTGGTCCGCTCCTGGAGAGTCTAATCGGCTTCCAAGCTCCAGCATTGACAGCATCTCCAATACTATGAGCCAAACGCTTCATGCAAAGGACAAAGAGGTACGGGGAGAGAGGATCCCCTTGCCTAATCCCTCTTTGAGGGTTGAACGGAGGAGATCTACCCCCGTTAAAAGCCACCTGGAACCTGCATGAAGAAACACAATTCATAGTCAAACTGCACATATAAGAACATAGCCCAATCAGCTGAAGAGTCTCCAGCAAGAGGGACCATTTGAGCCTATCATAAGCCTTCTCCAAATCAACCTTAATAGCAATCCAGCCAAGCTTACGCTTTAAGTATCTCATGGAATGAAAAACTTCCTGGGAAATAACAATATTATAATAACTATGCCGGCCAGGAACAATACTGCATTGGTTAGGGGCCACCAGGTCACTCATCACCTTCCTCAACCGATTAGTAATAATTTTAGTGACCATTTTATAAATCACGTTGCAAAGAGAGATAGGCCGGTATTGAGTGATGCGTTCAGGAGCTTCCACTTTGGGAATGAGGACCAAAAGGGTATCATTAACCCTAGTTATCAATGAAGGATCCACAAAACACTGCTCGACAAAGCTAGTAACTGAACCCCCTACATTCTGCCACTGAGACTGAAAAAACACTGCCTGAAGACCATCAAGGCCAAGGGCTTTTAAAGGTCCCATACCAAAGATTGCATCCTTCACCTCAACGTCATAGAAGCTAGCCTGAATGGGATCAATTCTCCCCACGGGGATAGAACGAAACGAGCACGTAGTAGAGAGAGCAAGCCCATCACCGTCATCCATGTAGCTATGGCGGAAAAAATTCATAGTGAAGTCATGTAGTGCATCAAAGTCAGTAAGCAACGTCCCCCCATCATCAAGAAGAGCTTCAATTTTATTCCTCTTCCGTCGAACAATGGTTGTTGTGTGGAAGAATTTGGAGTTCCAGTCTCCAAACTTAAGCCAAAGACATCTTGATTTCTGCACCCACAAAAATTCCTCCTGAAGAAACACATAATTATATTCCTGCCAAAGTTTTTTCTGTAAATTATCCAAACCCCGGTCAAAAGCCATGCTCAATCGATTATTAATCCCCTCCAAGCTTTTCATAACTCGACGTTTCCTATGGAAAATCTGGCTGAACACATCATCATTCCAAGAGGTAGCAGCGTTCCTGAAATTAGAGGAATTAGAAAGCCAATCACCATCAGGGTCCCATGATGATTCTATCAACCTGGGAAAGTCCTCATGGGTCAGCCAACCAGCTTGAAATCTGAATGGACGAGAAAAAACTCTATGCTCAACAATTCTTGATACAACAAGCAGAAGCGGCTTGTGATCATATTTTAGTTGAGGAAGATGAAGAACAACAGAATCAGGGAAAATATGTAGCCACTGCGGGTTGCAAAATCCTCTATCGATCCTCTCTTTCACCCCACGACCTTCCCATGTAAACGGAGGTCCTTTGAACCCCATATCAGAGAGCCCACACGACTGGAGACAAGAATTGAACCGCTGCATAGAAGGAATGTTCAACCCCGAACCCCCAAACTTATCACAAGCTTCCTGGTAGGCATTGAAGTCACCAATAACTACCCATGGAACATATGGCCCAGGATTTAAGGTCACAAGGCTCTCCCAAAGAGCATTTCTCAATGCTGGTTTGGGACTTCCATAGACAAAGGTAACCAACGCCACCTGAGAGCTATCCAGAAAGGTGACACTGGCATGAACAAACAGCCTATGGGAAGAGATAATATTAATACTAACCACATTAGTTTCCCACACTAGCCAAATGCCACCAGAAAATCCTACTGCATCCTCAATATGAATTCCCTGGAAGTCAAGTTTACTAGCAATAGCCTTAGCTCGATCACCACTTACCCTAGTCTCAAAAAGGGAAGCACAACACACAGAGTGTCTTCCCACGAGGTCCTTCATAAGCAAAGGATACCCGTTAGCTCCCGCTCCTCTAACATTCCAACAAAGAAAATTCATCATCATAAAAAACTGAAATGAGAGGTGACGGGACCAACAACAACTATGCTGATCTTTTTTGTGGAGCCAGGTGACAAGCTCCTATCTCTTTCACGTCGAAATGTATCAACATCATCTCTAGAGTCACAAGCCAGGTTCTCAAGAACAGACACGTTACTCTTGCCTTCCTTTGAAGCAACATGATCGCCCTCCATGTTCTGACGGGAACCATTCTTTTCTTTACTCAAGATGCCCGTTAGCACAACTGGTTGAACAACACTAGGTGAAGAAAGTGTTGCGAATTTGAAATTTTTACTGTCAACGGCAACACAATCAATAATTAAAGGCGATTCGATCTTATCCAAACAGATTATGATTTTAATGAATGCAAGACTCTTTAAATTTTAGTCATTAAATTTTGTTCGGGTGATAGGTAATCTTTGGCTGCAGCAATGTAGGGACTCTTAACTCCTTGGATCCGAGTCCAAAAGTGAGTAGAGCTAAAGTAAGAAAAATAAATATGATATATGATACCATATGATGTAATATGAAGTGAGAGTTGCCAACATAGATAAAATGTGTTAAGTGTTTTATTAAAAATCTTTATTGTTATCTAAAAATGACAACATTACCAAATTACCCTCCCTCAGCCATCATAAAGTTGTTAAATGAATTAGGGGATGGTACTCCATAGTTTTGAATTTTGATTAGTCAAAGCAATTTGACTAATTAATGCTAATAAGTCGAGTATCTCGGTCACGTGACCTGTATCACAGCGTTCGAGATTTCAGTACATACAATTGCTCACTACCGTTTGATGATAAGTTCTGGTGGCCAAGCATTTTTCTCTAGAGTCAGTCAGTACTGAGTCCAGTTAAAATAAATCGTAACAATGCGGCGGGTCGCACATTCATGTTATGCTACTAGAACAAAAGAAATAAGTTAAATGTGATTAAATAACAGAATGGATTGAGAGAAAGAATCAGAGAGAGAAGAGGAAAAAACAACTGTAAAATACTAGCTTTTTCCGATTTCGGCTATTTGATCCTATAAAACAGCGATTTCGGTGTTTCGGTCTTCTCAGCCAGCAAGCAACTGAACTAACTCTTGTTTATTAACCTCGCTCTTCACTCTTACTCATTCAACATCTACTTGTAATCCTTATCACTTCCCTTTCAATTCTCAACAGAATCTGCATCTTCTTTTATTTCCCCATTCTCTTCTGAATCTGAAGTTTCAACGAAAGTCTCATCTAGCCACAGTTGCTAAAAGCTTCTCTTTTAGCACGAGTCAGTTCAGTGTTGTTGTTGTTGTTGTTTTTCATCAACACCACGAAAAGCTTTTTATTTTCTCTTTATTCCTCATTTCCTTTCCACCTCTTCACATTTTAATACTATTTATGGCGTAATTACTACCTTCCCTTTTCGTTTTCACCCCTTTTAATGCCTTTTTTGGCAGATTTTTTTCATTCTTCTCGCTCACGTTTCATCTTTAGTGTCTATTAAAACACACACACGGTTTCTGTTTGACACAGTGGAGAAAATGGAACAACAACAACAACAAAACAACATGCTCTGTAAATACACAGAGCACCGAAACGTGACGAAGAAAATCATCACAAAGCCAAAGAAACAGAGCTTCAACGGTTTCGTTCCCACCGAGCCGAGAGTGGTTCGTGTGTCAGTTACAGATGCAGACGCCACCGACTCTTCCAGCGACGAAGAAGGACAGTCACGGTGTTCCCGGAGGCAGAGGGTGAAGCGCTATATCAACATGATTGAGATTGAACCTTCCTGCAAAACTGTCACCGCCGCCACGAAGAAGAGAAAGAGAGTTGCCGGAGAAACTGTTCCTTGTCGGCGGCCGGTGAAGGTTCTTCCGGCCAACGGAGGGAAAAAGTTTCGCGGCGTGCGGCAGAGGCCGTGGGGGAAATGGGCGGCGGAGATTCGAGATCCGAATAGCCGTGTCCGCGTCTGGCTGGGGACGTTCAACACCGCCGAGGAGGCTGCCATGCAGTACGACACCGCCGCCATCAGGCTCCGCGGTCCTGATGCTCTTACAAACTTCGTCACTCCTCCGGCGAGGGTGGAAGCGGAGGCGGAGGAAGCGGCGGCGGCAGTTAGAGCGGAGAAAACTGGATTGAATGTCGTCGTTGTCAAGCAGGACGACGCCTCTGGCTCCGGCTCCGGCAGCGATTCCGGCGACGAGAGCCGCCACGTGTCCTCGCCGACTTCGGTTCTCCGGTTCAGGAGGGAAGCAGAAACATTTGAACCGGAGAAACCGGTCGAACCGGAAGAGATGCGTGCTGATGCTGAACCGACTGAACTGGTTGAACCAGGTGAGTGCGGTTTGTTTAACGATATGCCGGCGTGGGATGAGGTGTTCCGTTTTCCATCAACGCCAGAATACGCCGTTATGTTTGATGAGCCTGCGCCGCACTTGGTTGACGAAACGACACCGTTTTTCTTAACTGAAGGTTTTAATGTTGACAAAACGCACTCTCCATCAATGTCATTGTGCCAGGTGGAGGATTTCTTCCAAGACATTTTGTTAAGCTCGGATCCTCTTGTGTTGCTGTGAAAGTGAGTGAGTCACTCACTCATAATTTCTCAGGGTGCTTAAAATCTAAAAAAAAAAAAAAAAGTCTATATTTTATCTATATTAGTTTTTGAAATTTCCTTTAGGTTAGGTGGGGTTTGGAAGAAACTTTGTTTTTTGTTTTTAGGATTTTATTTATATTTATATTTCAGTTGCTTAATAATTAGGGGTTTGCTGAGAATGTAATATGTTATCTCAATATCAATCCAAGTGTATTAACTATTAAGTCCATTATTTCCTGCACTCGATTGATTTACTTTGCTTTAGTATGGGTCTCTAACTCTCTATGTCCTACTGTTTTAAAAAAATGCTTTACAGAAAACGATAAATCTTGATTGGGAAGTAAACAATCAAATGAAGGATGAGTCATGTAGGAGGAATGAATGATGATAAATCAACCAATGTAAAATGGTGAAGGGTTGAGTCACTCTTCAAAGGAGTTGGGTTCGTGATGGATCGAGTAGTTGCAAATTTCTCTGGCAAAACTTATATATTTAACATAAATGTGTTAAGCATAGGTTTGGATACTAATGATCACCAACACCTAACTAGACTTTTAAAAAGCATTAGGAGTGATAAATTACTTTTACTTTCGAGGAGAGTTCCTTTGAGGATTCAGTAACGTAGATTCGAGGGATATGATATCTATGTCTTCTTGCATAGAGTGATTGTCGTATTAGTGTAAAACATGTGAGGGTTTTGACTAGCTAAGTCTGTATATGTGGGTTAAGGTAGGTTTCTGATACATTGCTTTCATGCGGTTCTCTTGTGTGGGAATCATAGGGAATATATCGAACTAATAGAGTCATTTTTCTTATAAGATTTCATAGTGGAGTCTGATTCTTTCTTTATCTGTTTTGTATATGTTGTAGTTATCTAGTGTACAACGGTTGTTGCCTTTTAGAGTTATGGATAACATCTTTTGGAAACACTTTGACAAACAAAAAAATAAAATTATTCGCTTTTACTATTGCTTGTGAAAAACTTCTACATGCTTATTTTAGTAAAATTATTATTTTGACCATTTAAAGGGAGACATTACACACAAGGTTGGTTTTGTGGCCGTTAAACCGCCACTAGTGTTTTGCACGCATTTATAATTTTCAATAACAATGAGTAGTTTGCTTTGTCTAGTGTGAGTTTCTAAATTATCACAACTTTATTTATCGCTGCTAAATGAGCAAAATGACCTCCGCTAGTCACCCGTTTTCTAGAGTGTTTATGAACTTAGAAATAAACAAAAATGAAAGGAAAATTTCACCATAAGCATTGATTTCCAATAATGATATATACACATCTCATTTTTTAAACACTTCATTTTCACGTATTTTTTATTCTACCTCTCTTCTCTTATCATCTATCACATCTCATACATTCTCTCTCTTACTTTTTATTTTCTTCTTATCTCTCTCATCATTCTACCCCTTTTCACCTCAAAGAGAAGTGTGAAAGAAACATTATTGATTTATTTCAACTCATGGTAGCATGTGAGCTTTGTTAGATTTTTCTTGGTTGTGATAGGTCTTGATTTTGTGGGTCCAGATAGATTGCGTTGCGGTTCCGTACATAGGGGACACGTACGTCCCTAACCAGTGCTCCCTAGTCTAGCCTTGATTTGAAGTAGCCAGTACTAGTTTCTTTCTGGAATGGGCGCGTTTGCACCTAATTGCGCATGAGTTTGTATAGACTGCGTTGGTCATGTCGCAGTTGAAGGACTTTAGTGGGCCCCATAATTCATCAAGTCAAAGTTTGAAGGACTGTTATTTGAAGAACCATTTCAATCGCTTTATAAAGTAAAAAAAAAAAAATAGTTGCCGCTTACCAAGTTTTTTACAACCGAAAGCACAATATCTTATTAAAATCATATGACAAAGCCTTCCCATGACATAGGTGAAAGTCTAATATCTTAACAGTGATTAATATTTAAGTAGTATGTATTAATTTTTAAATATGTAATGTTTTGGGTTCGAGTCTTGTGAAAAGAAAAAGATTATTGCAAAACTTAGTTTTATTGTGATATAAATGTTTAATTTCTAACTCGGACATGATTGTGTTTGATGAGGTACTGTATGAGGTACTGTGAAAGAATACATTACTTAAGAGTTAAGATTATCATATATAGTAACAATAAGGCAATAAAATGAAAGATTAATTTAAGAAATAAGGAGTAGTAGTTTGAAAATTCATAGGATGAAATACTGCATTTAAGTAAAATAGTGTCGCAGAAGGAACGAAGAGGTTGTGACAAAGAAAAGAGAAAAGGGACGAGGAGGTGAGGGGAGCACGTGAAATTTATATGGCAAACCTGAGCTCCAAATTCTATTGTCTAAAACTTATTAAATTATGAAATATACTGTTTACGGTGATTTTTGGTAAACAAACAAAATCCAAAAGCAATTTAAGGACCGGATTCGGAGTCCTTTCTGGGTTCTTTAGTGAAGACGTTTTAAATGTCAAAGTTGGGTTTTTGTGAAGAACGGTATGAACAAAAGGGAAAAAAGAGTAGAGGATCGAAAGAAAAAGAGGAACAAAAAGTAAAAGGAAATTAAAATGGCAAAGAAAATAAAATTGCATTGAAAATTAAAGGTGAGAATCACAGCACACTCTTAGTCTCTTTGTAGCCATATGTCACATGAGACTTGGAGGCATCCATGGAGAGTTTTGAGTAGTTGTGTGAGTCTGCTTAATTTTACAATCAGAACTAGTATTTATAGACTAAGTTTCTGATAACTAACATTGCCACCTAATAAACATGTGTTTATTTAAAATAAACTACCCAGACCCCAATGTAATAAGCTCCACTTAGACCACTACTAACTTCCACTAACTTGTGCTTCTTCCGGTGACTTGGCAAATGGTAGTGTAATTCCAAATTTTCAACTGTGTGAACGTGGCCCCTGAAATATGGAAACCTCCTTGCTACGTGGGTGTGAATGTGGCACATGTCTTAAACTATGGTAACCTCCTTGCTACGTGGAACCATATGGATTGAATCATGGTTGATTACCACTTAGACTACTTCAAAGCTCTTGGCCATTTAACATAATATTTAAGCCATTTTACTTTTGAATTCTAGCATATAATCTCGACATCAGCCCAGTTCCATATTTCGACTAAGCATGGTACATGGCTGTCTTTGGCTTATTAGTCGAAATCATCCATCATATTTTGTGGTTCATTGCCTTGCTAATTTGGATATAATTTCAACCAAGTGAGGCTTTAATATTTCGACAAACATATGTAGTCGATAATAATTTGGCAACATGATAAAAATTCTACTAAACCATACCATGCATCCATGTACACCATATCTTAATTATCAATTTCCAAACTAGGAAATTTTGGTGTTAACATATACATAGAACTATCTACGTGGCAATTACAAGAGTGTGTCATCATGCTGATGGCGAAACACGTGGCATGGTGGGGTTGATGATGGTATTAATGGAAGTCATGTGTTATTGTTCAGACTTCAGAGTGTCATGAGGAAGAGGATGTACAAGTGAAAGAAAAAGGGTCCACTGATTGTGCAGTTGTGCTTCTCCTGTTTTGTTTTCACAGTTGCCTACCGACAGGAGACAAAGAGAGTGAGGGAAGGTTATGGGGTTAATTGGCAAGAAAGAACTCAGAAGAGTCAAGAGAAATGGAGGGATGAATGTGAAGATTCATATGTGCATGATGCTTTGTTGTGCAAACGGAGTTTTCTTTCTTTTCTAAAGTCAGATTTTTTTCGTAAATGTAAAGCCTGAGTTAAGATCTAGCTATATGTTCACTTTCTATAAAAAAACAGTAAAACACTATATACCCATTATAGGACCAGAACGTGCAAGACCAACACTACGCATTCTCTTTTTTTTATTCATTAATTGGAAAGCTATACAAAAAGCGAAATAACTAAGGAACAAATACAAAATCGATCAACAATAGAGCTCCCAACTCAAAATAGGGAACCTCTAACACTCTAACACATGAGGTTGATAGTTTGACCCCTGTTCTAGCTAGTCAGTCGGCAACTGAATTGTAAGCTTTAGGAATCCAACAAATAGAGACATCCCAACATGCCTCAACAAAGCTCTCTTGATCTCCTTGATATAGGGGTTTAGCTCTCTTGATCTCCTTGATATAGGGCTTAAACCCCTCGGAGTTCAAATCATCCACCACTGCCACCAACCACACTTAAAACGTGTGATATTATTTTTTCAAAAAATAGCACCATATTTTATAAGTGCAGAATGGAAGAAATTCACACGTTTATTTAACTGCACTTATATTTGTGGTTATTGAGTTCATTTCCGCACTTTATATGTGCAGTACATGATTTGTTTACCACACTTATAAGTGCGGTATGTCACACTTACCAATCCGCACTTGATAAGTGCGGTGAGAGAAGAGAAAGAGTAATGGGGGGCGGGGAGGTGGGTTTTTTTTGTAAAATAGGGGTATTTTTGGGATTTTTCGAGAATTAGGGTTGACACCAAAATTAGAAGGGGTGGTACCAAAACCAAAACCCATACCCATTGTACAACCAGAGCGTGCAAGAAGAGAAACACATAATCTCTCAACAAACACATGGGTCGATAAAAGAGTCTACAACTCAAAATGGGGCAGCTCTACCTGTTTAACCCATGGGTCTATGACTGAATTGCAAGCTCTCGAAATCCAGAAAATAGAGACCTCCAATTTACGCCTCAACAAGCTCTTGATCTCCTTCATATTTTTTTTTTTCAAATCAATCTTGCAATCCACATGTTTATAGCCACGGTTCTAGGCATGAGAGAGCTTGTGCCTTACCGCCAAGGCCTTCGCAACGAAAGGATTTCCTCTTGCTTCATGGCTTTCCATGCCAAAGATCCAGTCAGTAGTCTCGTCCCGCACCACACAGCCAAACCCAATGCATGCACTACGCTCCTCGCTAAAACCACCATTTGAATTAAGTTTAACATCGCCTTACTTAGGACGAGTCCAAACCCAAGTTAGATTGTTGCTGCCATTTGCCATCAAATCCGGATCCAGGAACCTTATAAATTAGTCATGGTCATCACACGTTCTCCTTCACATCTCACTCACTATCCAAGGGTTATAATCCAGCAGAACATTACTCCTCCATCTCCAAACACCCCATATACCCGCAACAAACTTGCTACTATATATGAGATCAACAGGTTTGATCTCGAATCCAAAGCTTAACATTATGAATTCTAAAGTTGAGGCAAGCAAGAGCCCCCTTTTAATCCACTGTCAGTGCATGCAGACAATTGCGCAAGCATTGGAGAGTATCATCCACTAGTGATGAGCACTTCCTACATGCAAGAGAGGCTGCTAACTGACAACTAAATCTGTTGGCGTTGACAAGCAATGCATCATGGATGAAACACCAGAGAAAAAACTTAATCTTTTCTAGATTAATTTTAAGCTTCCAAACCCAGTCTCAACTCTTAGCTTGTGTCATAGCCCGATTTTGGTTAAAAATCCATTGGTAAGCATCCCTTACCTTATAAATGCAGGTAGTTCTACTCTCACCAGCTCAACCATCGTCACCTTCACCCGAAGAGGAAGGCACGATGTCGTAGCTCGATTTTGGTTAGCCCGATTTCGCTTCCTGCGGCAGCCTAGTATTGAGACAATCGAGATTCCAACAACCATCTACAATGATATCTCAAAGTCATAAGTCTGTCTCAGAAATGTTAACAAATAGGAGCTTTGTGCAAGGTCTCGTGCCATTCCAATCATCAAACCAAACTAAGTTATTTTCATCTCCAACACTGAACTGAACCTGTTCTTAATATGATCTATAACTCTAAGGATGCCTTTCCAAATCGAAGAGGAATTTTGGCAATGGAAAGCCTGCAAAAAAGAAACTTGTGAGAGGTATTTGTGTTGGAACACTCACACCATAAGTTATTAGGATGGTGCAACATGCCCCAAGTCGCTTTTGTAAGTCACGTTCGTGGCTTGCATACTCCTAATACCCAACTCACCATCATTTTCTCGTGTGACTTTCTCCCAGTTCATCAAATGCCACCCTCTAGCTCCATTTCCCTTGGACCAAATAAAGCTACACATAATTTGGTTCAACCGATGCAACCAACTCCGAGGCATAACTAGAAAACTTACATCGTATAAGTGGGGATCGACACAGTCACTGATTTAACAAGGAAAACACGCCTCTCCATGTTAGGCATACTATTCTTCCAAGAAGCCAATATTTTCTATACATTTTCAAGCATGTAGTTCATATCAATGTTATTCAATCTACCCGCCATCACTGGAAAACCCAGATATTTGCTAAGATCCCAGACACACGAAATAGAAGCTAGCCTCTTGATTTCATCTCTCAATTATGGTCCAACGTCTTTGGACATAATAGTTTTCGACTTGGCAATATTCATTTTGAGGTCATAACTATTGAAAAATTAATTCAGAGCATTTGCAATTAAATTCACTTGGGAAGTTGACGTCTGGCAGGAGGACGTCGCCTGCAATGAACATATGAGAAATAGGGGGACCCCCCTTCCCACAACAACTCAAATGGGTTTCCAACCACCCGAGTCAACATGAGGCACAATGTGAACTAGAAGCCTCTCCATGCAAAGCAAGAAAAGCTAAGGAGACATAGGATCACCTTGTCTAAGCTCTCTTGTGTTTGAAAGTGGTAAGACGTAGCACGTACCCAATTATAAAGGATAGAAATATGGGAAGAGCTAATGCACACCATAATGAGATTGAATGATGATGCCAATTGGAAAGCCGAAGAGAGTCAAGATTTCCTGTAAAAAAAAATCCCAAGAGATACTGTCATAAGCTTTTTCCAAGTCTATTTTAAAAGCCAAAGATCCTCTCCTAGAATTCGAGTTATTCATGTGATGGACAATTTCTTGGGCAAGAAAAGCATTGCCCATTGTCCCTTTACCTGAGAGAAAGCTTTTTTTTTTTTCCTTTGGTCACCAGTCTCCACGGGGGAAAGGGGCCCCACATGACTAATCTGGCTCGGGATACGGTAGTGATATCCCTGGCCACAAGAGTATTATTTTTGACCTCAGAGAGGATCGAACTCGGGTTAGGAGCCTAGGCGTAATCCCTTAAGGAAATGCACATTCACCACTTGTGCCACCCCCTTGTTGTTAGAGAAAGCTATTTTTTGAGTAATATATATATATATATATATATATATATTTTTAATTTCCTATGTTTTCCTACTTGAGAAAGATGTTCTCAAGCTTTTTTGTTCGATAAATTAATTTGCAAGTTCAAATAAATAAATAAATAAAATGGGATAGAGGAAGTTTATATTCGTTTTTTTTTTAGTTTCCAATGCAAGTGAATTATTTGTGGTCCGAGTTTATGGAAATTTCTAGGAAGATTTCTATTGATGCGTCCACCTTGTCAAATAACCACTTTATCCTAAAAGCTTAAGCTATTGGGTAAGAGCCACATTAATGGTTTTATATTATATTCTAACATGCCCCCTCACGCAAGAGTCCTTTGGGCTTGAAGCGTGTATAATTGCACAGGCCCACCTACCATGTGCTTAATCAAATTCCACTTTTTAATTAGAAAGTGAGGGGAGCAAGGATCGAACTCTAGACCTCTCGGCCATAGAACCATTAATGTGGCCCTTACCCAATAGCTTAAGCTTTTGGGATAAAGTGGTTATTTGATTTGGTATCAGAGCACATAAGTCTTGAAGGCTCTTGATCCAAAATAACCATGTCATCCGCTGCCAATTCAAACCACAAAAATGACCTTCCATCCACTGTTTCTGTCAAGCTGGACAGAGACAACTATCCACTATGGAAATCACTTGTGTTACCTATAATCAAAGGTGTCAGGCTCGATGGTTACATGTTAGGGAAAAAGGAGTGCCCTGAAGAATTCATCATTGCTGCAGATTCAAGCAAAAAGTCAAATCCTGACTTTGAAGATTGGCAAGCATATGATCAACAACTTCTTGGTTGGTTGATGAACTCAATGACTGCTGACATAGCAACACAGTTATTGCACTGTGAAACCTCAAAACAGCTTTGGGATGAAGCTCAAAGTCTAGTTGGTGCTCACACAAGATCACGAATCATTTATCTCAAATCTGAGTTCCATAGCACCAGAAAAGGAGGAATGAAAATGGAAGATTACCTTATCAAAATGAAGAATCTAGCTGATAAGCTCAAACTTGCAGGCAATCCAATTTCAAATTCGGATCTAATCATTCAGACTCTAAATGGTTTGGATTCTGAATATAATCCTGTAGTTGTCAAATTATCTGATCAAACTACACTCAGTTGGATTGATCTACAAGCTCAATTGCTAGCCTTTGAAAATAGAATTGAGCAACTAAACAGCCTCACCAACCTAACCCTCAATGCAACAGCAAATTTTGCTAACAAAACTGACTACAAAGGCAACAAGTTCAATTCAAACAGTAGCTGGAGAGGTTCCAATTTCAGAGGTTGGAGAGGAGGCAGAGGAAGAGGTAGAACATCCAAGCCAACATGCCAGGTTTGCAACAAGATTGGACACACAGCAATGCACTGCTACTACAGGTTTGATAAAGCCTACTCAAACTCTAATCATTCAGCAGATAGTGACAAGCAAGGAGCTCACAATGCCTTCCTAGCTTCTCAAAACTCAGATCAAGACTATGATTGGTACTTTGATAGTGGTGCAAGCAATCACGTGTCACACCAAACTGAAAAAATTCAAGATCTGACTGAACATCATGGTAAGAATTCTCTAGTGGTTGGAAATGGTGAAAAATTAAAGATTGTTGGGACAGGTTCCTCAAAACTTAATTCACTCAAATTACATGATATTTTATATGTGCCTAATATTACCAAAAACCTATTGAGTGTGTCTAAACTGGCTGCTAATAATAAAATTATTGTTGAGTTTGATGCGAATTCTTGCTTTGTGAAGGACAAGCTAACCGGGAAGGCAGTTCTAAAAGGGACACTTAAGAATGGCTTGTATCAGCTTCCAGGAATTGAAAGGGACTCATGTGCTTATGTATCTGTTAAGGAGAGCTGGCATAGGAAACTTGGTCACCCTAATAATAAGGTCTTAGACAAAGTCTTAAAAAGTTGTAATGTGAAACTACCATCTAGTGATCATTTTAGCTTTTGTGAGGCCTGTCAGTATGGCAAGATGAACTCTTTACCTTTTAAATCATCTTCCTCTCATGCTCAGGAAATCCTTGAGTTGGTTCACACTGATGTATGGGGTCCTGCGCCAATAATATCATCATCTGGTTTTAAATATTATGTTCATTTCATTGATGATTTCACCAGATTTACATGGATTTATCCCTTAAAACAAAAATCAGATACTGCACATGTCTTCATTCAGCTCAAAAATATGGTAGAAAATCAGTTCAACAAGAGGATTAAGACAATTCAGTGTGATGGTGGTGGTGAATATAAAGCTGTTCAGAAGCATGCCATAGAAACAGGAATACAATTCAGAATGTCATGCCCATATACATCACAACAAAATGGTAGAGCTGAAAGAAAACACAGGCACATCGCAGAACTTGGGTTGACTTTATTGGCACAAGCCAAAATGCCCCTAAATTATTGGTGGGAAGCATTCTCTACTGCAGCTTACCTCATCAATAGGCTTCCCTCACTAGTCACCCAAAATGAAAGCCCTTACTCATTGCTACATAAAAAAGAACCTGACTACAACTACTTGAAACCTTTTGGATGTGCCTGCTACCCTTGTCTCAAGCCCTATAACCAACACAAGCTTCAGTTCCACACAACTAGATGTGTGTTCTTGGGCTATAGCAACTCTCACAAAGGGTATAAGTGTGTCAATTCTCATGGAAGAATCTTCATTTCAAGACATGTAGTCTTCAATGAAAGTAATTTCCCATTCCATGATGACTTTCTAAATACAAGAACTCCTCTAAAAACACTAACAGAAAGTTCATCTTTCCAGTTTCCTTTGCATGCTGCAGGTACTCCGCTTAGAGAAGAAGTTGTTCCAGCTGACAACAACTCAAATATTGAACAAGAACCAACAGAGAGCTCTGAAGACAACATCAACACAAGACATGTTGCCAGTGAGCAAGCTCAGAATAATGACATTGTATCAGTTCAGAATAATGTCACTGTACCTGCTGAACCGAATACAAACACAGACCCTACTGTGGCAGGCACAAGTAACAACACTCACTGGATGCGCACCAGGAGCAAAGATGGAATCCATAGGCCAAAGCTACCATATATTGGATTAGTTGAAAATTGCACAGAAGAAAGGGAACCAGAAAATGCAAAAGAAGCTCTCACAAGACCGCAATGGAAAGAAGCCATGCACAAGGAGTTTCAAGCACTTATGACCAATCAGACTTGGACATTAGTACCATGTGAAGGCCAAGAGAGAATCATTGACTCCAAGTGGGTTTTCAAAACCAAGTACAAAGCAGATGGCACAATTGAAAGGAGAAAGGCAAGACTAGTTGCAAAAGGGTTTCAACAAACAGCTGGATTAGACTATGAAGAAACCTTCAGCCCTGTTGTCAAGGCCAGCACAATCAGAATTATACTCGCAATTGCAGTGCACCTCAATTGGGAAATCAAGCAACTAGACATAAACAATGCTTTCCTCAATGGTTATCTAAAGGAAACTGTGTTTATGAATCAACCAGAAGGCTTTATAGACCCAACTAAACCTAATCATGTCTGCAAATTATCTAAAGCAATCTATATGGACTTAAACAATAGCTTAAGGCATTCAAGCAGTTCAAGGCCACTGACCCGTATTATTGGATCCACAACAGCTCAATGTATTGCACATATGGTTCTTAAAGCTCCCGAAAAAAAATATGGTTTTTTATGAACAAGAAAATAATTGATACGGTTTCTTTGGTCGAAAAACGTTCGACTCCTGAAACATATATTTTTTATCCAGGAATTTATTGACAAAATTAAAGAGATTATATCCATCCGGAAGAAATGTTTTCTATAATTCTAAAAATAAACTTCTGGATAAGGAAACAAATATTCGAGAATTATAAAAAAATTCGAAATTTATTTTTGGTTCTATAATGTATTTATGACTAATCAGAAATTAATTTTAGTAGATATGTTTCTCATTCCATTAACTTATTGGTGGTATATAATGCTATGCTTCCAGATGGTTGCAAAAAAGTTTTTTTTTTTTGTCAAAAGCAAAGATTAGTTTAAGAATATGAAAAAAAATCACGGTTCCAAAAGTTCCCTCTTAGAAACAGTACCAGGTGTTTACACGGATTTTTGGTAAACAAATATCCTCTTAGTTCGACTAAAGGAAGTTTAGATTTCAGGGTCCTTTTGAGAAAACGTTTTGCCAAAGTGTAGTGTGTGGACGGATGTGTTTTCGACAACAATAAACAACTTCAAACGAAACTGGATTTTATTGAATATGAGTCGATTACAAAATAGTCAAGCAAACCAAAATAACATGAAAGCAAATTTCGACAAAACAAGCTACACATAAAAACTGGAAATTAACGAACTGAAATGCAAGGAAATTAAAGCGTTGGTTCTGCAACATACTCCTCCATCATCACGTTTTGCTCTCGAAGTCTCATTGATGCGGACGTTTAGAGCTTTTAGTGAATTTTCAGAGTTTTTCAGTTGGGAACCCCTTCTTCTGCTGCTGCTTCCTCTATTTATATTGTTCTTTCTGCCCATGTTCTTGGCGGTTTTCTTTGGATGCACGATGGCTTCGTGGGTTTTGAATTTTGGCGCCATCCCCACGTTTAGCCGATGGTCTTCGCGCACGTGACTCTATTGCCACGTGGATGGTTCTGAGTCGTGGGCAACCGTTGCTATTCGTGGCGTCGTGGGTGTACGCACGTGCTTGCAGTTGCTTATTGTTCGGTAACTGCTTCTTCCATTGAGATGATCGAGATTTCTTCATCTTCTGAGTGTGTCGAGTTATGGCTTTTTACTAACTTGTCTTTGGGGGACATCGTGTGTTGAGTTGCCGGCTTCGCCCAACCCCTTCTGTCGAGAAACCATTTTTTGTACCATGGTGTCGATAATTGTAATGCTTCTAATTTTGGCTTAACAGTTGCCCCCCAAAAATGTTGGTTGTCGACTGCTTTAGCTCAAAGACGCCAAGCATTTTTTTTTTATCGCAGCCGTTCAATTCCAACGATTCAAATGCTTTGTGCTCTCGACCATTCGATCTTCAAGTCCAATCGGCAGCCATAACGTCTGGTGACTTCTCCACTAGCTGACAGTTATAGCCTTTTTAGGGCCATGATTTCACCTATGCCAAAAAGCTGAGAGGTGACATGAATTAATTAATAAAATAATCGCTTGGAACCCAAAGTTTTTATAAATTGCTGCTCAATGCGGCTTGGGTTCCGTTTCCCCTTCCGTTTATAAATACCCTCTTGGTATTCCTTGTTCAAGCTTTACTCTTTCATCCAACCTGCAACTTCTTCTTCCAGACTTCATCACTTCATCTTCTTCCGTCTTCTCTGAAACACTTGCTGCGTCCTTCAATGGCTTCCAATCCTGAGCAAACCCTTCCGTTGGCCACCGAGCTTAAGCTGGATGAGTCCAAACGCGTGCCAATCCCAGAACCTCCCAACGAAGCAGAGAAGAGAGCTGTCTGGAAATCCCAGGTACTCATTCCTTTCTCTGTTAATGGTACTTTACGCGCCATTTTGGGCCCTTTGAAAGTAGTGAAGCATGATAGGCCCAATAGTCTCCCTGAAGAACATGAATCATTTCACCCTAGCGTTAGGGGAGAGGAGCTCATTTTGGCATTTCAACCCTCTTACCGTATGCCATTTCTTTCTGACCCGAAACGAGCCTTTCGTTCGGCCCCTCCTAACCCTTCTGCTAACGACAAGGCCTACCTGAAATGGTTAGATAGGGTTGAGGGAGATAAGAAACAACACTGGAAGGATGTAGGGATTTTCGACTTGATTCAGTTGTCGAGATCTCCAATCTCATATAACCCTGCTATGCTGTTGAGTGCACTTTATTTCTGGGAGAGGTCCACTAATTGCCTTCATGTTCCCTTTGGTATGATCACCCCCACTCTTTTGGATGTTGCTGCTATCACCGGATTGTGGCCCATTGGTGATGATTATCATTCTGCACCTGCTCCTGTTAAACCCATCTCGATTCCTACTGACAACATTTCGTTTAGTCGATTCATTAAGGACCATTATGTCGAGAGTGGTGAGGTGTCTGATGCTGAGCATGTCGCTTTCTTGCTGTATTGGCTGTCTGCTTATGTCTTTTGCACCAAATCTTTGCGCATACCCGCCAAGCTTTTGCCTTTAGCCAATCTGCTTCACGAGGGTCGACAACTTGCTATGGCTAGGCTCGTCCTTGGCAACCTGTATCAAATGCTGAATGAGGCTGTCGAGGATATCCGGAACACCAAGACCGTCTCTCTGAATGCGGCTGGACCACTTTGGCTGTTTCAACTTTGGTTGAATGCAGTCTTCGAATCTCTTCTGCCGGTACAAGATAATCCTCTAACTGCTTCTAACACCAGGATTGATGCCCATAGGCTCGAGACCCTGACCCCTGCTTATGATGCGTCGAGTTTCGAAGCGGACTTCAGGAAGTACTTTACCATGTTTCTCGAGCTGAAACACTACCGTTCCAGTTTCTCTCCTTACAGCAAGGCTATTCGTGGCCCTTTCTGGCTGAGGAATTCTTATCCTAATGCCTCTGATTCTGCGTTGCCCAAGGAGCACCACATCACACTTTGGAGGACCCTCTTATCTCCTAGGGTTTTAACTGTGGGTTTTGCTAGCAGTGACTACACTCTATGTGGCTACAACCCTCAATTGGTTTCTCGACAGTTTGGGCTTAGCCAAGTTCTACCCAACACTTTATTTGACAAGAGTCTAGTCCTGTACCCCGGAACTATTAAGAGGGTTTCTGTTTTCGACAAGACTGTTCAATTTTATAACAAGAAACTCCTCAACCTGAGCCCCTTCACTTACGCTCCTTCATATTATGCCACTAATGCTTTCAAAGCCTGGTGGTCTGAGTATTGGGCTCAAATTTCGAAGCCCCTCGTCGATTGTCTGCAATGCATGACAGATGCTTTTCTTTTGCAGAAGCAGGATCCGAAGAAGACCAAAGGTATGCACCTGGCAGAAATTCGATCTTTTCAAGAGTTCTTCGGTGTGGTATATTACCCAACTCTTCGCCTTCGAGATACAGTTGCGCAAGCAGCTCAAGTATTAAGGCAAAAATGGGAACTTAAAGCCAAGAAATCCAAGTTAGTGGTTCCTCCTGGTGAGGAAGGTCTATCTTTTGTTATTCGAAAAACTGGCTTTAGGTTCCCGTCTTTGCCTACGAGTAGGTTTGCATTGGCTTTTCCACCGGTCTTGCCTAAATGGGTTGACCATATAAACATAAATGTATTGGCCAATCAAGCTCTACCTCCTCGAAAGCGAGTGACTTGGACTAAGTACCACCTGTGGAACTTTCCGTATCATGTGCCCGTCGAAATCTTCAACCACATATCGCTGAACATGCGTATTGGTCAAGGTAATACTTCGACTTGGCCTTGGTTTTCCTGTTTTACTTCTTAATTTTTCTTTTGTTTGCAGCTGAAGTCATTATTCGACCAGCTCCTCAAGTTATTTCCCCAGTGGCTCATTCCTCCAAGGACCACCCGGTCGTGATTGAGGATGATGATGATGATGATGAGGATGATGATGTCAGTCTTGCTGACAAGCTCAAGGTACTTTCCTCATGCTTTTACCTTTTCCTTTTCGATTTCCTTGGATTATGGGCTGACGTATATTTCGACAGAGCCGGAAACGGAAACCTAAGCCTGTTTCTTCGGCCAGTCAGAAGAGGGCCAAGGGGGTTGGTGTTTCCACCCCTAGTGGGGCTTCTAAGTTGGCATCTGATGCTCAAACAGAAGTCGCTGGCAAAGAGGGTGGTGGCGGCGCCGCCATTCAGGTATGTTCTCCATTCTCGAGGGTACCTTGTGATATTTTTAACCCGTGGTTTCCTAATCTGAGTCATCTCTTGTTTGTTTTGTTTCCTTTAGACTGATGTTCATGAGCACTCTACCTCCAATCCTCCATCCCGTGAGAATTCCCCAGCTCCCATTCCTGCAAAATCCAAAACTGAAGGTGTCGAGAAACCTCCCAAGGCCGCATCTTCAGCTAAGAAGACCCCCTCATTTGAGGGAAGGAGGAAAGTCAGGAGCAAATCTCGTCATAAGTCTCCTCGCCGTTCCAGAAGCTCCACCAACTCGAGCCCTTCCAAAGACTCTGCTTGCCAGGTATCTTTATACTTTTCATGTTTTGCTGACTCCTTTAATATGCGTTTTACTTTATCGAAAGGACATAAAAGGGGTTTTTCTTGCAGGAGACTCAGGGTATAACTTCTCCCATCCGCGAAGCAGAGCCCCTTCCAGGCAAAGATGACAGCCCTATGCCTCCTCCAAAATCGGCTGCCACTGTGCAACATTCGCCTCAAAACAAAGGTGGCTCTTCATCTCATGTGTCTAGTGAAAAGCTCGACACTTTATTTGAGGAGGACCCGCTGGCAGCTTTGGATAGCTTCCTCGATGGCACCTTGGAATGGGACTCTCCATCCCGTCAAGTTGATGCTACTGCTGAGACTGCTCAATCAAGTGGGGTAGCCAATTCTCAGCAGATCGAGGAGAGTATGAGTCGGCTGAAGGCTATTGTCTTCGCCAATGGGTTTCTCGACCAGATCCAAGCTGATCCTCAAGCAAGCCATGCTGCTAAGGAATTGCTTGTCTTCCTTCTTGGCCAAAAACTCGACGCTCAACAGGCTGCTGCTTTGGCTAACCTTCAATCTTTTTTAGTGGATGCTTCGGTCACCTTTCATCAAATCAAGGACGTTGGTCAAGCTGTCAGCTTTAAGGAAGCAAAAGTCTCTGCTGGTAAAGCTCAAGTTGCAGCAATGAAAGAGGACTTCAAGAAGTTCACTGCTAGGAAGGTTTTGATCGCAGATGAAATCTCTGAAGTCGACATCAAACTTGAAGAGCTGCACCGAGAGATTACCAAACTGGAGAAAAAGCGAGCTGATTTGGTCGAGGAAGGCCCTGCTGTGAAGGATCAAGTGGACGTGCTTACTAAAGATTCCAAGGCTCTGATCATCTCGACAAAAGAGGTTATCAAGGAATTGGAGATTGATCAGGCTGTGAAGAAGGGTCTCGATGCCAAGATTGCCACCTTTGCTGATTGTTTGAACTCTTTTAAGACCCTACTGTAGGACTCTTTTTTTTTTATTAATATGTAATGATGGCACAATTCTAACCATGGCTTTCGATGCCAATTACGTGTAATATTTCGACACTGGTTTTGGCACCTAAGCCATATAATTTGACGTTTAATTTGCCAAGTCTTTTCAGTTTCCACTACGCATTTATTTTGACGGCTATTCATTTATTGTTGCATCGCTCAAACTTCCTTGCACCCCTTCACACAGTCGTCGCTTTGTTTCTGGGGAATGAACCAATTTATTGCAATCTTATACCACGTTTTCTTGATTCAATGCAAGTCTTTGTTCATTAAAAGCCAAAGCTATTCACGATGGTGGTGGTAATCTGCATGGCCTATAACCGTAAGATGAAGAGTTGGCAACTGATTGCCACTAATTAATGCATTCCTTGGTTGTTACCCTATAAATGGAGCGTTTTTGGTTACTCCTTTTCAGCAACTTCTCCAAACTCTCCCTTGTTTCTTTTCCAGAATTCTTTTCCTGCTTTCATAACTCCCCTCAGTCATGGCTAGCCGTCGTGTTCTTAACCAGATCCGGAACTTGGCTTTTGATCAAGACTTATTCTGGGAGTTGCATTCTTTCCTCCCTTTGGCTGAAGAGCTTACGGGGCTTATTAACCAACTCCTTTCGAGGAATATTATTGCCTCGGTAAGAATTCCTCTTCAGGAGTTCTCGGGCCTCCTGCACGAAGCTGTACCTCTATATGAAGAACACCGGGAGCTTACTGCTCGAGTGTTCTTTGCTGAACACCAGATTGATGAGAAGATGGAGGAGTATGAAGAGTTGAAGGCTGCTCTTAGCCAGGCGAAACTCGAGGGGAATGTGGGAGCTCTGAAACCCTTGGTGGACAAGCTTTCTTCTACTGCCCGTGAAGAGCTGGATATTCGACAGGAGAAATCGCGACTGGAATCCCAACAAGAAGATGTCTTGAGGCGCATGGAGCCTCTTAGGGCCAGATACAGTAGTTGTAGGGCCAACCCTCCTTTTTAAAATTTCTTTGCCATAGTTGTAATGCTCTATTCTATTCAATAAAACATTCGCATTTGGCAATTGATTCTCTTTTACTTCTTTATTCGATGTTTATCTCATGCAATGTTGGCTTATACGTTTTTAAATATTTGCCATTTATCGTCATTTGTCGATTACCTCCTAATTCCTTAATCGAATAAGCGTTGTTTAAAAGCACTTTCTCGACTGAAAAAGGGCCTTCCCAGTTTGGGGACCATTTTCCGTAACGTTTATCTTTTTTATCAATTGGTAAGACGACCTTCCATACGTAATCACCAAGCATAAAAGATTTAGCTCTAACCTTTTTGTTATAAGCTTTAGCAATGCGATCCTTTTGCCTGGTTAAGGTATCCAACACCAATAGTCTTTCTTCGTCGAGATTGACTAATTCGTCAAGCATCATACTCCAATAATCTTCACTTGGAATTTCCTCTTGCCTTTGAATTCTGCATGACTGTAAATATACTTCTACTGGTAGTACCGCTTCTTGACCATATGCTAGTCGAAAAGGCGTTGCTCCGGTAGACTCCTTAGGTGAATTCCTGTAAGCCCAAAGCACTTGGCCTAACGTTTGATGCCAGTTTTTAGGTTTTCGACCAACATGTTTTTTAATCAAGGAGATCAACGTTTTGTTGGCCGCTTCGACTTGACCATTCGCTTGAGCATAATAGGGGGTCGAGGTTAGGAGTTTTATACCCCAAGATTCTGCGAATGATGCTACCTTTTGGCCTACAAACACTGTGCCTTGGTCTGTAGTAAGTGACTCAGGTAGCCCAAAGCGGTACACTATGTGATTCTGAATGAACTCGATCACCGTGTCCTGGGTCACATTTTGTAGAGGAATTGCCTCCACCCACTTGGTAAAGTAATCTATAGCCACTATGATGTACTTATGCTGCCTAGAAGAACATGGGTTAATTTCACCAATTAGGTCTAAAGCCCAACCCCTGAATGGCCAGGGCTTAATGATCGAGTGTAGTTCACTTGCTGGCACATGTTGTATCCCCGCGTGTCTCTGACAATCTTGGCACCTCTTGGCATACTCCATACAATCTTTCATAATAGTAGGCCAATACATCCCTTGTCGAAATAGGATCCATTTCATCTTGATTCCTGCCTGGTGGGCACCACATAGCCCGTCGTGAACGGCCGAGATCGCTATGAACGCGTCGTCTTCACTTAAACACTTCAGTAGTGTTCCGTCGACGTTTTTCTTGAATAGCTCGTTTCCCATGATGACATAGCTCATTGCCCTGTATTTTGTCTTTCTATCTGTAGTACCCACAGGATTTTGCAAGTAATCGACGATTGGCTTTCTCCAATCATTAGGTGCCATATTGTCAATGACCAGGATGTCGAGGTTAGAGGGGTTCAGTTTTTCTTTGACCTCGATAAGCTCTTTTAACCTACATTTATCGACCATATATCCTGATGCGATTTGTGCCAATTCATTGGCTTCTTGATTGTCCACTCTGGAAACGTGACCTAGCCTAGCTTCGTCGAACTTGGCCAATAAATTACTAGCTTTCGTGTAATACCTAGCTAGATTTTCACTAATGCACTTGTATTCCTTGGTAAGTTGCTTTATTACCAATTCAGAGTCCCCTTTTACGACGACATTCTTTGCCCCGAGGGCTATCAAGATCTCGAGGCCTGATGTTAATGCCTCATACTCAGCCTCATTGTTTGAGCAGTTACTCTTAATCTTAAACTTGAATTTTGTGGGGATGCCCCTTGGGGATACGATGAACATCCCGATCCCAGTGCCATTCTTATGGCTAGAACCATCGAAAAATAGCTTCCAAGGTTGGATGCCTACGTAAGTTATGATTTCTTGAGGCAAAGTATGGTCTGCCAGGAAGTCAGCAATTGCTTGTCCCTTAACTGCCTTTAGTGGGGCATAAGTTAGTGAATACTCGGTTAGGGCTAAAGCCCATTTACCAATTCGACTATGCAAGATAGGTTTGGATAACATGTGCTTTATTATATCATAATGAGAAAAAACCATTACATCGATTGGCTTTATATAATATTTCAGCTTTACACAAGAGAAGTACAAGCATAAACACAATTTCTCGATCATGGTGTATCGAGTCTCTGCATCATTTAACACCCTGCTTAAGTAAAATATGGCTCTTTCTTTGCTATCTTCATCTTCTTGAGCCAGCATGCTTCCGATGGTTCCATCCGTGGCAGAGATGTACAGCTTCATTGGCTTTCCTCTTATAGGTGGTGCCATTATAGGTGGGCTAGACAAGTACACTCTGAGTTCATCGAACGCTTTTTGATGCTCTGCTTCCCAGCGGAACGCATCTTCTTTTTTAAGTCGAAGAAGTGGGGAAAATGACTTGGTCTTCTCACTGAGGTTAGCAATGAATCTCCTTAGGAAGTTAATCTTTCCCAATAGTGATTGCAGTTGTTTCTTGCTAGTTGGTGGACTAGTGTCGAGAATGGCTTTAGCTTTGTTTTTGTTGATCTCGATACCCTTTTTATGCACCACAAAACCCAAAAAATCACCTGCAATAACACCAAAGGCACATTTAAGGGGATTCATCTTCAAGCCATATTTTCTCATCCTCTCAAAGGATTTCCTTAGATGCAACAAATGGTCATCCCTTGATGGGGATTTCACCACAATGTCATCAATATAAACCTGCATGAAGGTTTCTATAAAATCATGAAAAATGGTATTCATTACCCTTTGGTAGGTCGCGCCAGCGTTTTTCAACCCAAATGGCATGACCACCCACTCGTACGTCCCCAAGGCACCGGAACATCGAAAAGCTGTTTTCGACACGTCCTCTTCTGCTATGAAGATTTGGTTGTAGCCTGAGTAACCATCCAACAAGCTTAAGTATTCATGACCTGCAGCTGAATCCACCATCATCTCAGCAATAGGCATGTGATACTCGTCTTTTGGAGTGGCAGCGTTAAGATCTCGGAAATCTATGCAAACTCTCATCTTCCCATTCTTCTTGATTACTGGAACCACGTTGGCTAACCAGTCCACATATCGAGCTGTTCTGATAAATTTACACCTGAGGAGTCTTTCGATTTCTTCCTTGATTTTCACCAACACATCTGGATGGAACCTCCTGGGCAGTTGCTTGACTGGTTTCTTGTTTTCTTTGATGGGTAACTTCAATTCCACCACTTCTCGACTGAGGCCAGGCATTTCATCGTAATCCCAAGCGAAACAGTCTTTGAATTCCTTGAGTAATTTCACCATCCTGTCTTTTAGCTCCGGGTCAATGAGAGCACTAATATACGTTGGCCTCTTTTCTAAGCCATCACCCAGGTCTATTTCTTCTAAAGGGTCTTGCGCTTCCATTTTCTTGGACAATTCGACCACTGGCTTCTCGAAGCCTAATGGGCCGTCATCATAGATGCAATCTAGCCTCAGATTGCATAGGTCCTCGAATCCGCATTTCTCAGCACTCTGCTCGTTTATTTCTATGCACGTGTCATCCTTATTTATTGTTGCCTCCTCCTGAGGTGTTAATTCGACAGGCAGGATTGAGACATTAGCTTCGTCTATAGCCATTTCTTTGGCCATCCTCTCGGCCTCCAAGGCCGTTCTTATTTTGTTTTCGGCTGCGTAAGCCGAAATTCGAGCCATGCTCGAATTAATCATCTTTATCATTGGCTTGCCACCCATCAGTGACATCTTTCTCTTCATCACTGTGCCATCCACTCATGGCATCAGGTTTACATGCTTCATTGAGGTTTAGGCCCCGGATGGGGTCCAACGTTACTGAGTACTCTGAGTAGGGGTTGAAGTACTGGCTAGCCACTGTGTCTAAAGGAGCAATTGTGGCTAAACTCTTCTCGAAATTCTTCTTACCAACGTAGCTTGTTTCTGCTAAATAGTAGCTTTGATCTGCTTGTACATTTTCGACAACTCCATCAGCTTTCCAAATGGATATACGTTGGTGTAAGGTCGAAGGCACTGCCCCCACGCCATGAATCCATTCTCTTCCCAGCAGCAAATTGTAATTGGCCTTTGAAGGGACCACGATGAACAATGTGGAACGGGCTACTGTTCCTACGGTTATGTTCAACATGATTGCCCCTAGGGAAGAACCTGTCTTTCCTTCATAATCGGAAAGTACCATGTCATGTGAGATTAGATCCGCTTCAGTTTTTCCTAACTTCTTGAGCATAAATCCGGGCATGAGGTTAATTGCAGCTCCCCCGTCGACAAGGACTTTGTTAACACCCTTCTCCTCGACTCTGGCCCAAACAAATAGCGGTTTCAAATGGCTCTTCATTTGCTCGGTTGGCCTTTGGAAGATAGCTCTTTCATCTTCGACGGATCCTCTCTGCATCACATAATAACACAAAGGATTGTCATCTGGTTCGTCGTCGACATAGTAGTCTTCCTCGCTTTCAGTGACCTCTGATATTCTATCGAATTCTGCAGGTAGGATGGACACAATGCAGATGATGTTGAGCTCTTCTCCCTCACTGTCGTCGAAATCTTCGAGCATGTCTTCATCCTCATCCTCGACGACATCCTTCCCTTTTTCCTTAGCTGGATTTGGTGGTATGGTTGTTCCCTGTTTGATGGCGTAATCCAGCTGGTTGATAATCGACGCCACACTAGGTTCATTGCGAGAGTTATCTTCTGGCTTTATGTCCCATAGTGAACGGAACTTGCCACCTCTTTCCCTCTCAGCTTTCCTTTTCCTCAAAAAACGCCTGAACTGAGTCCTGGTCATCTGTTCAGGGGCATAGTAGTTCTCAGAGCCATAGGAGTAGCTTCGTGACACACGGGAATTGTTGATGTAAGAGGATCCCTGGCCTAAGTCGATTTTCTGCCACTTAGGGTATGGTTTTGGCCTTGGAGGCGTTGGCCTGAACCATTGGTTTCTTGGCAATCCAGCATTGGGGAGGTAAGTTTTGTCTTTACTGCTTGTTTTTTGGCCTTTATGGCCATCGAGTTCCTGGTCTCTTTCGACCCACTCCTCGTGAGGGTACTTCAGTCTCCTGGATACAGGAGCCTTCCTCTGATAATGCCTTTTCATTTCTGAATCTTGATAGGCCTTGGCTGCGGATTTGTCGAAAACAGCGCTGCATCGAGGGCACAGCATAACCTCTCTCTCGCCGTCTTTGCTGCGGGATAGAAACTCGACAAGGGTTTCTCCAGCCTTGGGGTAAACCTCTTCCAAGTTTACTTCTTTCACGACGTCTGGTTCTTCGATAGCCGTGTTTTCCTCCTTTGCCTCCTCGAGTGTCAGGCCCAGATTCAGCTTCTCGGAAATGTCAACCATGCCAATGTAGAAAGGTTCCACGTAGTTGGCTTCAGCTACCTGCAGTGGGTCGGAGTCAATCTTCATTTGACTTTTGGCTTTTTCGTCATACTTGAGCCTTCCTGAGTCCAATGCCTCCTGCACGAGGTCCCTGAAACGAACACATTGTGAGGTCCAATGACCAAAAAAGTTATGATATTTGCAATATTTCTTCCCTTTCCTTTGTTCAGGAGAAGGAAGTTTTTGGTCTTTGGGGACCACAAGCAAACCATCAGACACAAGTATATCATAGATTGCATCACATTTGGCCACATCAAAAGTATAAGTTTTTACAGCAGGAATCGTGTTCTTGGGATTTTCCTCCCCAAGTTTGTTTTCACGTGGTTTCAATGCTTTACACACATAAGGATCCCCTGGCTGAAGTTCAGCCAGATTGACGTCATTCAAATCGACGTCCGCAGGGACTTCTCGATAGACACATGGATTCTGACCTACTGAATCCGCATCTATGTACGCTACCTTCTCCTTTTTTGGCCACTTAGTAGTCTTGGCCCTTTCCTCTGACTTTTCGGCCTTTAGCATTTCGATGTGCCTCACTCTATCTGCGAGCAAAGACATATCTCGAATATACTGAGTGTCGATCTTCTTTCTAATAGAATACTCTAGACCACCAGCGGCTAAGACAACTAGCTCGTGTTCAGGAACATGGGTGAAGCATCGAGATTTAAGCATCCTAAACCTGTTTAGGTAATCATCAATAGACTCTGCTGGCTTTCTTTTGACACTAGCCAGGTCTTTCAAACTTACTTTGCACTCTCCCCTAAAGAACTGTTCATGGAAAATTCTTTCCAACTGGGCCCATGTACGGACTGACCTAGGAGCGAGGGTGGTGAACCAGGTAAATGCATTTTTGGTTAGAGAACTCGGGAAGTACTTCATTTTCAAATTCTCATTGATGGCTAAGTCTCCTGCTTCGATTTGGTACCTGGCTATGTGTTCTACTGTGGACTCTCCTGAATCCCCTGAGAACTTAGTGAATTTGGGGACCTTCCAGCCTCGAGGAAGTTATGATTCGAGAACTTCCTCTGTAAAGGCTGACACAAAATGGGGTCTATTCGCGAAACCCACGTTGAAACCATGTTGGTTCAACAATTGCTCCACCACAGCAGCAACATTTTGTTGCCCCCCAGCGTTCTGGTGTCGAATTCTTTCTAGCACACCATCAGCGTGTTCTTCCCTGTTTACCATATACACATTTTGCAATGGTGGCTGCACTGCCTCGTACAAAGGGTTTGCCCTCATCTCTTGGTGTTGCGGCGCTTGATAGCGCACCGGGGCAGGGACATGGTTAGGCAACGGGATTTGGTTAATCCCTGGTGCCGGTTGGACTTCGACTGGTGCCCCCAGGGCTGTCGCCAAACGATCCATCTGTCGTGCCAAATGCTGATTATTGGCATTATTATTTTGGAGCACAGGGTTGATTAGCTCACCTATCTGTCGAGATAGCATGTTAACCATTTCATGGTTACTATCATCTACTTGCTGCCTAATGGCTTGAAGTGAACCATTATTCATACCTGTAGATAAATAAATTTGTGAACTAGATCCAGGAATAGGGGGACTAACTCGACTTCCCAAGTTTAACATTGTTCCATTTGCCCCAAAAGGGGGTATGCTGAATGGGGGAACATTTTCAGGGAACGTCGAATACGTGCCTTGTATGCCTTGCATCATAGATGTAGGCATACCATAAGGCATGTCCCTCGTAATCGTTGGAACAATTTGTGCCTGTACTGATGTAGATACAGGCATTTCTGCAACTGCAGAAATTGCCACGTTCTGGGTTGGCATACTGGTGCCATGCCCCATTCCAGTAGACACTTCTTCATTATTATTACCACTACTTCCCCCGGGACTACTCTGATTACCCACGTTAGATCCTTGAGGGGAGGTTCTTCCTCGGTTGCTTGCCATACTCAAAGTCTTACCACTTCTCAGGTGCATATAAATCACAATCCAGGCAAGTAGCAAATACCAAATAGCATGCAGCAAACAAAACACACAAAACGCTTCTGTAAAACTTAGTCTTCACAAAAACGGTCCCACCGGGCGTGCCAATTTGTTTACACGGATTTTTGGTAAACAAATATCCTCTTAGTTCGACTAAAGGAAGTTTAGATTTCAGGGTCCTTTTGAGAAAACGTTTTGCCAAAGTGTAGTGTGTGGACGGATGTGTTTTCGACAACAATAAACAACTTCAAACGAAACTGGATTTTATTGAATATGAGTCGATTACAAAATAGTCAAGCAAACCAAAATAACATGAAAGCAAATTTCGACAAAACAAGCTACACATAAAAACTGGAAATTAACGAACTGAAATGCAAGGAAATTAAAGCGTTGGTTCTGCAACATACTCCTCCATCATCACGTTCTGCTCTCGAAGTCTCATTGATGCGGACGTTTAGAGCTTTTAGTGAATTTTCAGAGTTTTTCAGTTGGGAACCCCTTCTTCTGCTGCTGCTTCCTCTATTTATATTGTTCTTTCTGCCCATGTTCTTGGCGGTTTTCTTTGGATGCACGATGGCTTCGTGGGTTTTGAATTTTGGCGCCATCCCCACGTTTAGCCGATGGTCTTCGCGCACGTGACTCTATTGCCACGTGGATGGTTCTGAGTCGTGGGCAACCGTTGCTATTCGTGGCGTCGTGGGTGTACGCACGTGCTTGCAGTTGCTTATTGTTCGGTAACTGCTTCTTCCATTGAGATGATCGAGATTTCTTCATCTTCTGAGTGTGTCGAGTTATGGCTTTTTACTAACTTGTCTTTGGGGGACATCGTGTGTTGAGTTGCCGGCTTCGCCCAACCCCTTCTGTCGAGAAACCATTTTTTGTACCATGGTGTCGATAATTGTAATGCTTCTAATTTTGGCTTAACACCAGGTTTCAAAGAATAAAATAAAATAGTACCAGTATCTTTGTTGTTTTGGCTTGGGCAGCGCACAATTTACGCAAATAGTATTTAAAATTTAAAAATAAGTGTATGCCACTCAGCAATGGTAAATGATATACAATGAGATTGAAAAAATAAGTTAATAACTATATTAGAGAAGTTTATGCTAAAAGAGGAATTATAGACTATAGTGTAAACTAGGTTAATCTTCAACTCCAAGGAATTGAACTCTTAATGTCAATTGTAATTTATACCAAAGATAAGTGAAATTGAAATATTCAATCAAAAGTCCAATTGCAATTGCCAGAAGGTACCATAAAATCTCCACTGAATTTAATTTTTTGGGTATAAGTTCTTCACTGTTACTTATATCAAAATAGAAATGGCACTCCATTAACACGTGGTCCACATATGAAAACTAGGGAACCATTTCTTGAATTAGTGGGAAAGAAAGCTCACAAGTACAAAAGCAACACCAAATATCTACTTCATTGCAACATAAAAGTATACACAAGAGATTGTACTAAGTGGGAAGTAAAAGGAACCAAGAACATTGAAGGTATAAGGCATTCTTTACTTCGTCAACTATAGCCGATAGCAAAAACAAGTGCAGGGATCGACAACAGATGACATTTCCAAGCAGGAAGAAGGAACATACGTTTGAATTTCCAACTCAGTACAATACTCCATGCATTTGCAACTCAACTGGAATACCTCAAACTGAAACGATATCTAAAGCACCTCATCAGATCAACAATTATGCCACTTGTATAAACTTAAGATGGCAACAAAAACCAAGAAGACGATCAAGAACCTTATCTCAAGCGACACCAAGTCCCTTGGAGATTGACTGATTCTGGGATCCAGTATCACTAATGTAGCTATGCCTCTATTTTAGCCTACCCTCCCCTCGGTACACCAGGATTCAGGCCTTGTTTAAGCAAAGATAAAAGAAAAAGGCCAAGAGCACACAAAGGAGAATTAAAAAAAATAAAAAAACTTTAAGAGCCGGAAACATAACCCTCTTAAATCCACCACAAAGAGGCTTAATCCTAACCTCTAGCCAACAATACATCCAAATGACTGGACTGTGCATTGGACGAAGAACTCCCCAATTGAGTTGTTCTATTCACAGGTCTGTTGTGAACTCTACTTTCTTGCTTAAATGGATGCTCATTTACCTGTTGTAAATGAAGCAAAGCGATCATGCTAACTGCTACCAAAGCAGCATTACCAACTATTCCACCCATATGATCCAATCCAAGAGCCTTCCTCACAAAATTGAAACTTGAGATAAAAACACTTGTAAGGATATTAGATCTCTTCCCCTTCTCTACAAAATTTCCAGAAGAGCAGTTTGGTTGTCCATAAAGAACTTCGGGTGAGTCAAGGCAGCTGGCATCATGCACATCTCCAACAAAAGCAAGAGCTTCTTCAATGACTTTATACTTTTTACCACGGTGTTCTGCCAATGTCATTGCAAGAACAATTCTGCTCTGTTCTAAACGTGCAATTGCAGCATCTCTCTCAACACGCTGCTGTGTTTGAATGGTCTACAAAACCATACAGAATGAAAATCAGACTTAGAACAGAAAGACAATTAAAAAGTCAAACAAGATATGACCCTAAACCAAAATGAGAGTAGAAAGTAGAAACTGTTAGCATGCAATTGACAGATTAATAAAAATTCTCAATTTCCAGAGGAAAGACAGTGCCTCCTAGGCTCCAACATATTCCAACATTCTTGGTTCATTTTATGCATTAAATTTCTGCCAACAAGCCAAACCATAGTTCTCCGAATGAAGAAAACCTTGTCCCTGTTATACATATCTGCCTCCATATGAAACAATGATTTCCTTGTATTATTTTCTCCTTAATTTGGCTCAACCTTTGCATGACGGCTTTAATAACTTGACTGTGAAAGTCCTAGGGTTATTCACGCAGCTCAAGTCATGTCATGTTTGTTATGTTATGAGGGTTAATGGGCGTTAGAATATTTGGGGTATTCATAAATTAACCTTGAAATATTATTATCCACATTGAGCTGGAAGTCTGGAACTGTACACCAGTACTTTGTTTTTATAGGCAAATGTTAGTTGTTAGTAAATTAGTCCCTCCTCAGGGTTTGAACCCTGGACCCTTCACCCTCCATCCCACCCAACCCTTATGTTCCCTAGCTCTTACCACTTGAGCTAACCCTCGGAAACACTGTACACCAGTACTTGACCTCTATTATTACTATAAATCAGAGCATTAGGTACATTGCCTTTGTTTTGACTTTACCCTGTCTGTTTGGCCTTTTTTCTGTGCAAGATACTCTGCTCCTACTACGATTTGGATCTTATTCCTTAACGGGATATACAGATATTTTGGCTGCAGTTAGAACTGTTTGGCTCTCTTTCTACATGGGTTACCATGTTTTGGCTCTATTCTGAATTCCCATCTGTTTGGCTGTTTATCTCTTTATTTTCTCAATATCCTTATAGCCACAAGCTGCTTTTCTTTCTGATTTGAGCCATTTTGTAGCCTAATTCAGTTTTCATATTTCTGAGGTTTTTGAGTTTCCTAAATTCAAAACTAAAGTTAATCTTGTTATTGGGTGTGCGTATGAAAATCAATTTGTCATATAAAATGTATGTGTATATGAAAATCAAAACCATCATATGACAAAATTCTATTAAGAATTCATTTGAGTTATCAGAAAGAATTTTCACACCATATCATTTTACATTGTTTTCCAAATACTTTGGTACAGGAAACTTTGCAAGTAACAAGGATATAAAGGAAGTCTATTGAAAGACCAAATCAAAGTCAGCAGAAAACATTAATGATAAGAGTTGGACACTGGGAAGAGGCAAACAACAGGTGCAACCCTTCATGTCAAAGGTCAGGACTGAAGGAACAATCATTACAGGTACAAAATTCCAGATTAAAATTACAAATTGTCTTTTAAGTCCTTTTCCTTCCTCAAAAACAAAATGAAGTGAGTTCAAGTCATTTTGAAAAATGCTTTCCATAGGAAGCAAATTTTATTGTTAACATGCTTCATATTTTCCTTATGTAGCACGAAGTAACATGCCACCCCTTGGTGTCCTGTTCATGTCATGTAATTGCACAACTCAACCAAACTGACTCAAATCAATACATGTATGATAAAGAAACACTATCCAAATCAGAACCGACAGACAACGAAAAACACAGTATAACAGAATTAACATCCAAGGACTTCGTTCACAATGTCTAATTTTTGCACCATAAAATGTGAGAACCAGCAAACAGAACAGTTGTAACAACCAATTCCATCAAACCTCAATCCATAATACCACAACATTCAATTAAAATACCACACAAACCCTTTATTAACCATATTGAAACAGCAAATTCCAAATCAAAACCAACACACAATTTAAAGAAAATGCATCATTAAATTTATATTTTAAAAATTCCTGTGTAACAATTTGAATCCATGTCTAATTTTTGCGCCATGAAAAGCGAAAAACAGCAAAATGACCATAACCAGAAACCGAGGTTAACCTCCGATTCTAACAAATCCAAGGCAAACAATACAAAAGCATTCAATTCAACATTATAGAAACAGTTTTCCCGCAGAAAAATTCAAATTACCAAACCCTAGAAAGGTGTGTAGCAAACTGAAAACTAAAAAAACCAAAAAAAAACCAAAACAGCTTCACTATCATCCCTCATCTACAACCAGCTTCATCAAATTGAAACGAAAACAAAGGGAAAGCTCAAAAGGAAGAAAAAGAAAAACTCACATGGAAGAACTCGAGCTGGTCTTCAAGGTTCTCGAGAGCAGTCCTAATGGCATTGAGACTCTTAGCTTCGCGAACAGCAGACTCGTCATCGCCGTCGCCGTCGGCGTTGTTTACAGGTCGGAAATCCTTGACGAAGACGAAACCACCACCACCGGCGGCGGGGTCAGCGGCGGTGGTGGTGGTGATGTTTCCGTTGTGAGGAGAATTTTGGAGAGTTTTGATGGAGGTGAGGAAGTGCGACCTAGAGATGGAGTGAATGGCGTCGCTGAGCTTGTCATGAAGGTCCCAGATTTTCTCGAGAATCGCTTCCACTTCCTCCATCTGCATCTTCCATTTCATTTTCTTCTTCGGAACTGAGCCAGCGAATGAAAAGCATGGAAAGTGTCCACAAAATGAAGCTATAAGCATACACACGCACGAAAGGAATCATTAAATTAGCTAAAACGCATAGTAAGAATGAACCAAAATTTAAGACATGGTTAACTTTCAAAAAAAAGTGAGAGATATGTCATGATTTCCCAAATTGAATCTCAATTCAAAAGAATTCTATAAATGACAATTTTACTTTATGTCAGTTTGAACAAATTCACACATATAAAATGATACATTTAATTTAGTTTTTGTTTTCAATTTACAAGATTTTATTAAAAGAAAATATTATAAGCTACATGAAAGTTCAACAAGGGAATTTTCCTACTTACCCAAAAAAAAAAGGTTCAACAAGGGAAACTAAACTACAATGAAAGTCATCAATCCAGCATTATCAAGGGCGACATTTGCTGGTTTATAAATAGTTTTTCGACTGGAAATCAACATGACGTTTTCCTAATCAAGTGATTACTTGATGAAGGGACTATGGTCTTCTATGCATGTTCCTAAGACACTCCAAAAAGCTCTTAAGGATCGTTATTGAGAAGTTGTCAACATGATAACTTTCTTTTTTAAAAGAAAAATCTATATAGATATATTGAGGAAATTGACAGGATACACAACCCTCCTCAAATGGAATCAAACACCGGCAAAGTCTGAAAACAACCTCTAGGGTAAACAACCAACTTAGAGAAGCAAAAAAGAAACTGTACTCAAAGTCTTAGACTACCACCCAAAAGCCCTCAAAAGCATCCAAACTCCAAAACAAACATCCAAAACCCTCCCGCTAATAAATTAAGGATACTTGCACGTCGTGATCTAAGCTGCTACCTTGGAGAGAGTAGTATCATATGTGCAATCGTACACCATACCTAGACATTTCCCCATCACAAGAGCATTATGTGCCCGAGTCATAATGCCAAAAGGCTCTGGGAACTCCCCTGGCAGCATCATCAGCTCTCTTCATGATGTCTCTAGAACACTGTCTTCCTTTGATGTAAGCCTGTTGCATCCCTTAGGATGGCCCTGCTTCTTACTACCCACCACCACAACCTTCATGGGTCAAACCTAGCCCTAAGAGTTTTCACATGCTCCCGGGGTGAAGGCATCTCAATCAGAAAGGCCTCAAGAACCTCCACAGCCTCGAAAACTTTGTAAACCCCCAAATTGGGGGAAACATCAGAGGTTTCACAACAACCAGAAGTAACAAAGTACCTGAAATCATAAATTTCAGGAAAGAGCACATTGGGAGGGAAGCCAAGATTCACCGAGGAGCCTCTAACAAGACAAACGAGCATCGTCTCTTTGTCCTTGGAGAAAGCCAAAACTATACATTCCTCCTCTTCTTTGTTAGCATGACCATCTCCCTCAAACACCATCGGTCTTTGATCTCTAGCCACATCCATCCCATGCTGAGGAAACCTCGCCAATGTCAGCGATAAGGACGCGCCACCTAGGCGAAGTCTGCTGAGATAGTTCATCGCCTGAGATGCCACCTACAATGAAGAAAACCTTACGAACCTAAAACGGTATCCTCTGGACGAAAACGTTAACAACCCTCCAAAATTGAGTAAAAATCCCACAAAACTGATGATAATTAATTCAATTTGGAATTCGATCTATATGAAGATAGAACAGAGAAGAAAGACTTTCTCCTTCGTCCAGCCTAGATTGCTACCTCTGCTTGCTCTTGCATCTTTCAACGGAGGCCCTTTCTTTTTCCTCTAGCCTGATTCATCGTTGGGATTGTCATGATATCCACCTTAATGAAAGCCTTTGTCCTTCCCGCGAGCTGATCCATCATCGTCACCAGTTGATCCTCCTCCTTCTCTATCACCACCCTCTGAAGTTGCGTTAGGAGTAGTGATGCCACCAAGATGCCACCAAGAAGGATTTAAACCCTAACAGAGGAGGTGCCCGAATCCATGCTTTGTGAACGTGATAACTTTATGAAACTAATGGAATGACTAAAATGGATAAAGACTTAAAAGCTAGAACATAAAGGCTCAAAATAAATGGAAAAAATGTAATGGGCTGAAAGAGTGTAAATAAAGTGAAGTGCTTCAGAGTAAAGGCATAAAATTAAAGGTCAAGTATTGAATTCAACACAATCATTCAAGTCCAAATCTACAAATACCATGGCATAGCATCGTCCATATGCTAAACCGTCTAAAGTCCACAAGCATCGTTTGAAGACTCTAGAATCTACAAGCAACAATCAGTGTCCAAGAAGAAGATATAAAGACAGTAAGGAATAATCTTGTGGATCCTAAAAATGACCCAAGTCATGCATCAACAGGAAAGCAACAGTTCAACTCAATCAGACATCTTCACTCAAGCATCAAATATTCATTCCATGCTGAAATTCTGGTTCTCGCACAGGACAGAAGTCGAACGCGATGTTGGGACAATCGGTTCGACAATTGCACAACAGTACATAAATTAAATCAACGAAAAAAAACACAGGGAATTGTTAACCCAGTTCGGTGCAACATCACCTACATCTGGAGGATACCAATCCAGGAGTCAATTCACTATCAAATAATAGCTCTCAGGTCACATGAAAGTCCCTCCTATACCTAAGTACTCCCCCTTAGTATAGAGCCTCTTCAATGTCTACCACTATTACATAAGTGAATCTAGCTTAGCCCTTCTCCTCTAAGCTATGAGGAAACTTCCCCTAACTCCTAATGATCACTGCCACAGTGACCGATCCCTTACAAGAGATTGAAAGATAGATCTCATGATCAAACAACAATTTGAAGAGATTACAACTCAACTAAACAAACCAACTCTAAGCCATATGATTATCAATGGAGGCAGTAGAGAGGTGTACAAAATAACAGAACAAGGACTCACAAAACAAAACCCTAAAACCCAATCCTTGGGTGCCCAAGGCACACTTTGCAACTAGGGTTAAGCCTCCTTAAATAGTCATTCTTCAGGTCTTGATCTTCAATGGGCTTGCACGAAAATAGAGTCCACAAAACAGATCTGGAACAAATCTTTTAAACCAGTAACAAATCTTATCAAATAAGATTTGAACAAAAGATAACAACTTTCACAATTTAAACCAAATCAAATCCTCTTCAAAAGATTTGATTCCACTATAATATATTCCAGATAGCATAGAGAAGCTTCTTCAATAACCCTAACTTGATTATCACGAAATCCATCCAAAGCTTCTAGAAAAATCAGCCAAACACACAGCAGATCCGCAGGGACAAATGTCACAGCACGATGTTACAACATCTGGTCCCACATCTTGGCACACACATACATTAGCTAAAATGCAGACAACATAAAAAAAGGAACAACAATCTCCCCCTTTGTCAAATTTTAGCTAATACAATCCACTACCATAAGGCTCTTTAGAAATATTGCAGCTTGAAACATCAGATCAGAGCAAACAGAATATATCAAGGTAGCTTACACAAAAACATCTTCAACATAGCCATGATCAGCAGCTATGCACAAAAACCAATCTCAGAAAACACATACTAATACTCCCCCTTATTAGCAGAATTTTGGCTAACACAACTTGTGAGCACAGGGGTGGAGAAAATATTCATCAACAACTATCAGTTGCACATCATAACATAAACAGCAGCGGATACCTCCTTCCTTGGCGTTGTCCATGAAACCAGAATATATTCCCTGGAACTCACCCAAAAAGAATAGGGTGCCTGCTCTGATGCCAATTGAAATTCTGGTTCTCGCACAGGACAGATGTCGAACGCGATGTTGGGACAATCGGTTCGACAATTGCACAACAGTACATAAATTAAATCAACGAAAAAAAACACAGGGAATTGTTAACCCAGTTCGGTGCAACATCACCTACATCTGGAGGATACCAATCCAGGAGTCAATTCACTATCAAATAATAACTCTCAGGTCACATGAAAGTCCCTCCTATACCTAAGTACTCCCCCTTAGTATAGAGCCTCTTCAATGTCTACCACTATTACATAAGTGAATCTAGCTTAGCCCTTCTCCTCTAAGCTATGAGGAAACTTCCCCTAACTCCTAATGATCACTGCCACAGTGACCGATCCCTTACAAGAGATTGAAAGATAGATCTCATGATCAAACAACAATTTGAAGAGATTACAACTCAACTAAACAAACCAACTCTAAGCCATATGATTATCAATGGAGGCAGTAGAGAGGTGTACAAAATAACAGAACAAGGACTCACAAAACAAAACCCTAAAACCCAATCCTTGGGTGCCCAAGACACACTTTGCAACTAGGGTTAAGCCTCCTTAAATAGTCATTCTTCAGGTCTTGATCTTCAATGGGCTTGCACGAAAATAGAGTCCACAAAACAGATCTGGAACAAATCTTTTAAACCAGTAACAAATCTTATCAAATAAGATTTGAACAAAAGATAACAACTTTCACAATTTAAACCAAATCAAATCCTCTTCAAAAGATTTGATTCCACTATAATATATTCCAGATAGCATAGAGAAGCTTCTTCAATAACCCTAACTTGATTATCACGAAATCCATCCAAAGCTTCTAGAAAAATCAGCCAAACACACAGCAGATCCGCAGGGACAAATGTCACAGCACGATGTTACAACATCTGGTCCCACATCTTGGCACACACATACATTAGCTAAAATGCAGACAACATAAAAAAAGGAACAACACATGCCTAAAAGAACAAGGATGATGAAGAAAGACAAATAATGCAAAAAGTGTCTATAAGACTTTGCCAACTCAACAAAGTATTATGGTCTGGCATCGTCTATACATTCATGGTCTGATCAACCGAAGCACACAAGGCAAATTCAACATGTGCTAAGACCTTGCACAGTCTCTAGAAACTCTGATCTCTCTAGTCTAGAAACTCAAAGCTCACATCTCGAATCGTCCGGATTTCAACGTCCTACTATGCAAGAAGGCATCGTCTAACTTCTACTCATGCGTGAAATGTTTATATCTAAAGGATAATCAAAGTCATGAAGACTCAAGAATTCAGAAGAGGAACGAGTCTGATGAAGAAGAAACTAGATCGAGCAACTAGAAGCAAGCAATCAAAGTTAAACACTAAGCTTGTTCACATGTGACTAGTGGAGCCTAACGAAAGTACAAATAAGAAGTACATAGACAAATCTGGTATAGCATTGAATTTGTGAAGATCTGATGGTTGTATAAGCAAGCTTTTCTAATTAGGTATTATTCTTAGCTCTTGCTTTGAACTTTACAGTAGCTTTGCCTATGTGCTTAAGTGTCTGAAATTTATGTTATATTATAATGATAGACTGGTTGTATTGTGCTACTCTGCCAGTAGAGGGACGTTGTGTCTTGCACTTGTTAAGTGGCTATTTTGGGTTTTGACTTTTGTGTGAGTACTTTTTTTCCTCCCAAGGGTTTTCCCACTGGATTTTTCCTATGGAGATTTTAATGAGGCTCTCTCATGAGTCGCTCTTGTATCCAAAATAGCTCTAGGGGCTTCTAGGGCCATTAGCTAATTCGGCTTGGCTAGGGGCTTTTTTCGTCTCGACTTTTTCTATATCTACATGAGAGGATTGTTCTCATGATTTATTTTTATGATCTATATAAATTTCTTTGTTCTCAAAAAAATATTCACAGAAGCTATGAAAAGCGCCTACAAGCCGAAAGCATAAATGTCTTATCAAGTAAGCACAAGCCTCAACGATCAAGAGACTACTCAAATTCACACTAAGTCTGAACATGATAAGCTGGACTCAAGAAACCATGCTATCATGGATGATGGATGATGAAGATTTGCTCAAGAACATTTCTCAACAACATCAAAAAAAATATTTTTCCTTCTTATTTAGCAGGTGCTAGCTAGCATTTTCCTATCTTTCTGCTTACTAGTTTTTCCAGTGGCTTTTCACTGTCAGTTAAGGCATATTTTTTCTTTGTACTTGAATTACAGCACTTCTTGTGTTAGCTTAATTCAATTTAGCTTATAAAAAAAACTAAGGATCACATCTCGCAATTTGTTCATGTTTATCTTTGTTGTAATAGATATATATTAAAATATTACAGGATGTATAAAACAGGGAAGATGTTGTGATTTATTCTTCTTTATAGTTTAAAACTAAGCCTTTACTTTAGGGGAAAAAAGAGGCTATACAATTATGAAAAATTTATGTTAGCAAATACTCACTCTATCCTCTATTATAAGTCACTTTTTTAAGTTTTTGTGTCTCAAAATATAAGTTGCTTTAAAATATCTATAAAACAATTATTATTTAATTTTTTCCACATCGACCCTTATGCTTAATCCTTAACAATAAAAGATTTTTTGAATTTTCCAAAATTTTGGTTTATTTCCAAGACCATTATCATCTAAAGATAGTGAAATATTAATATATAAAGAGAATCTTCAATGAGGATAATTTGGGTAAATTATTAAAAAAACTACAAATTTATTGCTACTAACTAGTTTTAACTATTTTTCTTAATCTAAGAGAATTAGATAAAAGTGACTTATAATAGGGACAGAAGGAGTAAGAAATAACTCTAGAATGTCATGATGATAAAGTGGGATGCACGACTTGGAGGCAGGCAGTGCAGTTCAGGATCAGCGGCGTTGCAAGGTAGTGGGGCTGGGTGGGGACGTGGGTGTGGGGCAAGGAACTGTAGGGAGGTGAAGAGACGGTGGGGGTGATGGGTGACGAAGGGTGAGGGTGAGAAAAGACGGATCGTTGACGCTTTGGGGGTTTGGAGAGAGTGTGAGAGTTTGAGAAAGTATGAGAAGAGTAGGCTTATAAGGACGAAAAGGCAGAGAAATCATCAAAGTTTAGCATTGGCTAGGCCGACGCTAACTTATGTGTTGAATAGATGGGCCAAATTGACTCCATCAGATTAGTGCCGGCCGGTTGTAATCAACGTCAAAATTGGTCGATGATTTTAACGTCAACCTCAAATTAACCATTGCTAATGAACAATGACCAATATTGTAAAAATGGTCGGTGTTTTTACAATCTTTCCGGGCCAACCCTACATAGGGTCGACTATAGCTAGGGACAATAATGAGCATATTTTAGCTCTATATCTTTCTCATGGGGTAGCTCAACCTCTCTTATGGGTTGTGAGTAGAATAGCTGGCAGTAAATTGTATTGAATAATTAATAAAAATGTTTCGTTCACACTCTTCCACTTACATTTGATAAAGAGATAGGTAGAGAAGAGAGAGTACTAGAGTTAAAGAGCCTAACTAATCTCAAAAGTTAGCTCAAGAGTTAAGGTTTACACTATCATTATAAAGATTATCTATGTTTTATATCTCTAGCAATGTGGGACTTCTAACACACTCCCTTATGCCCAGGGTGGATCTAGGATAGAATCTGATACCATATGAAAATTAGGGATCGAGACTTAACTAAACCCAAAAGCTAGTTCAAGAGTTAAGGTTTGCAGTTTGCACTATCCTTATAAATGTTATCTATCATCTATCACTAGCCAATGTGAGACTTCTAACAGAGAGAATTAAAAAAATGATAGACGATACGGTAGGAAAATTAGAAGAGAGAGATAAAAGACAAATAAAATGAAAATAAGATGAACATATCATATTATCATATGATGCACTCACTCCTCCGACAACAGCTCTCATGTGTAACAAAACAAATGGCAAATGAAATTTTTTAAATCTCGAGTCAGAATGTCCTCGTTATTTTGATCAACGCAAGGAGAATATCCGCATAAAGCAGCCAATGCCAATCCTTGTCTAAATTAATAAAGCCACAAGCTAGAGAATTCTATTTCTTGGTCACATCTCCTTCTTGTTCACATCTCCTAAACTTAGGACTACACGTCCATTTCTGTGTTACCAACTTCTTTAATAATGTATATAAGAATGGAGCAGACACTTAAACCAATCCCACACAACATAGAAACAAACTAAATCGACATCGTTCAAGATGGCGTTGGAAGTGCTTGAGGCACTAGATTCAGCTCGCACGCAATGGTACCATGTGACAGCCATAGTAATTGCCGGCATGGGCTTCTTCACCGACGCCTACGATCTCTTCTGCATCACCACAGTTTCAAAGCTCTTGGGACGCTTGTACTACTTTGATCCAAGCACTGGCAAACCAGGGAAGCTCCCAAATAATGTCAACAACTTGGTCACCGGTGTGGCACTCGTCGGAACGTTATCCGGCCAGCTATTCTTCGGCTACCTCGGAGACAAGCTGGGGCGAAAGAAAGTGTACGGTGTCACGCTTATCCTCATGGTGGCGTGTGCCATTTGCTCCGGGCTCTCCTTTGGCGCCTCAGCCAAGTCTGTGATGGGAACGCTATGCTTCTTCAGGTGAACTACATGCATTAATTCTTTTTTTTGGTACCACATTAAATAAATCTATTAAATAAATAAATAAATTCAAATTTGATTTTTAAGTGACATAAAATAATTACATTATGTATTTTATTAAATACTAATTAACGAAAACTGAAAGATGATTTTCATCAAATTAAAATCATATATTACACATTTATATCACTTTTTCTTCCACTTATTTTTTCTTTATATTTTTCCTTTTTTTCGTATATATATATATATATATCAAGTTACACATATAAAGACTCAACTAAAAAATTTAAATAAGAAATTCTCAATAATATATATATATATATGTATATATATAAAAAAATGATAGCTCAAGTGGTAAGAACTAGGGACATAAGGGTTGGGTGGGATGAAGGGTGAAGGGTTCCAGGGTTTGAATTCTGAGGAGGACTAATTTACTAACTTTAACATTTGTCTACAAAAAAAATATATGTATTAAAAAAATTATTCTACCTTTGTTACATTTTCGCCGTGGTAACCTATTTTTTCAGGTTCTGGCTGGGCTTTGGCATTGGAGGCGACTACCCACTATCTGCCACCATCATGTCCGAATACGCTAACAAGAGAACACGAGGTGCTTTCATCGCTGCAGTTTTTGCCATGCAAGGCGTGGGAATCATCTTCGCCGGGCTGGTGTCAATGTGTCTATCAGCAGGTTTCAAGGCATCCTACCATGCTCCCTCCTTCCATGACGACCCCATAATGTCAACGCAACCCCAAGGCGACCTCATGTGGCGTCTGGTCCTTATGATCGGAGCCGTCCCGGCTGCGATGACATACTACTGGCGAATGAAGATGCCTGAGACTGGCCGCTACACCGCCATCATCGAAGGCAACGCGAAGCAAGCGGCTGCAGACATGGCAAGGGTTCTCGACATCGAAATCCAAGCGGAGCAAGACAAGTTAGCCGAGTTCAAAGCCGCAAATGATTACCCTTTGTGGTCAAACGAGTTCTTCACACGGCATGGGCGTCACTTGATCGGTACAATGACCTCATGGTTCTTGCTAGACATCGCTTTCTACAGCCAGAACCTCACACAGAAAGACATCTTCCCCGCGATGGGACTCATCGATAAGGATTTCGAGATGAACGCAATCCAAGAAGTGTTCGAGACCTCACGAGCCATGTTCGTGATTGCATTGTTCGGAACCTTCCCAGGTTAGTTATGACACGTAGACACCAAATAGTATAGTCACATACATCTCATTTTTTTCACAATTTTTCATTTCTTATTGCATCACATCAAATATCACCACCTCCATTGTTTTACCCTTATCTTTCTTTCTTACTTTGGGTGTCAATTGGGTGTCTTTACAAACATTTTGCTTCACAGGGTACTGGTTCACCGTGTTCTTCATTGAGAAGTTGGGACGATACAAGATCCAACTCATTGGTTTCTTCATGATGTCGGTCTTCATGTTCATCATTGGTGTAAAGTATGACTACCTAAGGAACGAGAACAGCCACATGTTCGCTCTTCTCTACGGTTTGACGTTCTTCTTTGCGAACTTCGGACCTAACAGCACAACATTCGTGCTGCCGGCCGAGCTGTTCCCTACTCGAGTGAGGTCGACGTGCCACGCGCTGAGTGCAGCAGCGGGGAAGGCTGGGGCAATGGTCGGAGCGTTCGGGATTCAGAACTACACGCAGAAAGGGGAGCAGAAGCAGATTAAGCACGCCATGATGATCCTGGCGGTGACCAACTTGATTGGGTTCTTCTGCTCCTTCTTGGTGACAGAAACCAAGGGACGATCGTTGGAAGAGATCTCCGGGGAGGATGGGAGAGAGAGTGAGCTCACGCCGACACCACCGAATAATAGGGTTCCCACTCGTCAGGAACCAAGGTCCGAGACGATGTAATGCGCAGAGCTAATTCAATTTCATGCACCATAAGAAGATGCCGCAGCAACCAAGTTTATTTATGATTATAAATTATGAAGAATAGTAATAGTAAAAAGAATAAAGGGGCCAAAATCGATGCTATTTGGTGTTCTACAAATAAGACTATGAGATGAGTAGTTTGGTGTTTGTGAGATCACTGAAGGCATGGGGATAGGATACAGCATATTGAACTGATGTTCTGTCTCCTATTTTATTGTAATGTGTTTTTATTTTAATGAGTTTCAGTATATTATTAATGTTGTATTTATTCTGGGTGTTCGCAACTTTCAAAATATATGGACTGCAAATTTTTTTAAGCATATCAACTATTTTTATCTCATTTTTATTTACTGGTAATCTAGACAACTCATTTTTCTTTATATCTTTTTCGTATTTCTTATCGCATCACATATCATATTTACTCATTTCTGTCTCTTTTCTTCTTATTGAGTAATGATATCTACACACCTCATTTTCTAAACACTTAATTTCCACCTATTTTTATTTTTATCTCTCTCCTCTTATCATCTATCATATTTCATACTTTCTCTCTCTTACTTTTTCTTTTCTTCCTATCTCTCATCATTCCACCTCTTTCCACCTTTCTTAGAGGTGTGAAAGAATCATTATTGCTATTTATTTCACTCTTGGTATATATAAGTGAAATTGGAGTGTGAATAAAGTACTATAATGAGTAGAAAAAGTTTTATTCACAATTATTTTAAGTGGAAAAGAGGTAGTAGCTAGGAGAGAGATTGAAAGAAAGAAAGAGAAAATATAGGGGTAACTGGTTAATTTGATCCCTGAATGTGACACTCGTTGATAAGTTAGTTCCTGAATGATCAAAATAGCTCTCGTAGTCCTGAAAGTGGTAGACGTAAGTCAAGTTAGCCCATCTGTCAGTTTTGGTCAACTAATAGATGTGTCATGACTGTTAAATACTGATATGCAAATGTCAGCCAAGAAGTTGCAAATGTCAATCAATTTAGTTCCTATGTAAAATTCACCATTTTACACAAAAGGGAGTGGGGGAGGATTTGAACCTAGAACTTGGGTGACAAAACAAACCATTTGATTAAATGAGGGACGAACTTAATTCTCAGCTTTTTTTTTTCCAAGCGTCGAGTTGCTCAACAACATTCTTGAAAGAAACGTTGCACCCCTCGACGACCGTGTTATTAACAATTACGATATGGGAACCCCGATTGTCTAGTTAGGTTTGAAGATGAGCATTCTCCTTTGTCTCAGCCTACAGGACGGTTCCGACACGCTTCACCGCGTCTTTCGAAAGGGAAAGGTCCTCGACTAGAAGGTCCTTCCCCTTCTTCAATTGGGGAATCTCATCGCCAATGAATATTTTTCACTCTCCAACTAGGAAAGGGGGAGAGCCTAAGACTGGAGGACCTCAACCTCCCAAGAAAGGTTTTGGTTTTTCGTCCTCCAAATGGTACAGACAGAGGGCCATCTCCTTAGCTTGCTCAAAACGAATTTGAAACTCGGCATCCTTCTCAGAAAGCTAACCCTCGAAAGATGCAAAGAACTCATTTTTGAAAATGTATGTAGAGGCAATGAAGGTTGTCTAGTTAGGTTTGAAGATGACCATTTTTCTTTGTCTCGACCTACAGGACGGTTCCGACACGCTTTACCGCGTCTTTCGAAAGGGAAAGGTCCTCGACTAGAAGGTCATTCCCCTTCTTCAATTGGGAAATCTCATTGCCGAGGAATCTATTTCGCTCTCCAACTGGGAAAGGGGGAAAGCCTAAGACTGGAGGACCTCAACCTCCCGAGCAACGGAGCAAGCTTTTGGTTTTCATCCTCCAAACGGTACAGACGGAGGGCCATCTCCTTAGTTCGCTCAAAAAGAATATGAAACTCAGCAACCTTCTTAGAAAGCTAACACTCAAAAGATGCAAAGAACTCATTCTTGAAGATGTATACAGAGGCAACGAAGGATAAAGAGCCTTGAATCATGTAGTCCACGATAACAAGGGGTCCGAAACCTACAAGATTTTCAAGTTGGAGACTAAGTTCTCAATGATTTTTAGGTGATCGACGCTTTGATGTAACTTAGAGTTCCACTTCTCTATAACTTTCGGCGTGATTCTAGCCATCTTGTTAGGGGGCTTAAAAGGACTTGAAGGAGAGTCAAAACCCTTTACGAGCCAACTAAAGCAGAGGAGAAAGTTAATAGCTCAACAACAAGAATAGAGAACTCCACGGGGCTAGATTTTCTCTCGACGACTTCATTTCTACGAGGGATGACCCTCAAAGGATCGACTTCAACTTCGATTTGGATGGCTCCATCCTTGGTTTGGTGAACATATATCGTTGTGAATGATTAGAGATGCCTCTTCATCTTCCTCAACCTGGTTTGCAGCAAGAGGAGAACTAGTATTGGCATCAAGACTCGCAGTTACTTTGCTCAACCCCAGCATTAACTTCTTCTTTCTCCCTCATTTCCTTCCTAGACGGAGGGAGTAGGAGTTGGGTTGTACCCTTCTTCATCGTCTAAAAAGGTCATGTGCTTGATTATAGAGAAGAGGGTTTTAATGGTTTGAAGAACTTTCAGAGTTTTTACAAGATCTTCCTCTTCATAAAGTGACAATGTTTCCCTAAAGGACACGCCGAACGGGAAAAAAGGTGACGCTTCAATTCCATGGTCATCTCCTTATTGGGACTCTTAACATATGGTCGGCCGAGCGGCTCTATTGACAGGCAGTAGCATTACTAACTACAGCTTAGATTATCTACAAGCATTGAGTGAAAGTGGTCTGGGAGACCCAAAGGGGTCTCGCTAAACGTCAGAAGCTTGAGGTCATAAGCGATGATACCTCAAGCTAGGGGGAACTCCTATTTTAGTCGGCTGTAAAAGCCATACGACAAGATGGCGTTGCGGACGGCTCGCACGGTAATGCTCTTAAGAAGGCACATATGGTCGGCCAATGCAATCTAGTTCAAGAACAAACCACCCTAGTTCAACTGGAAGAGTATTTGACCGATCTGGTAAAGGGTTGAGATATCTACTTAGCACAACAACACCAAGTCAATCGTGCGCTCGAATGCTCCATTTAAAGGGTTTGCCACACGCTTGCAAAGGCTCCGAACATACACGTTGAGCCTATAAATACAGGTTATATCATTCATTTGCATATTATTCATTCTTAACATTTTTTAGTTCTTCTAAAACTCATGGATTCTCCCTAACGCTCGAGACAACACCACTAGTCTCTCAAACCAAACCACCGGAGCTCCGCCACCATACACGATAAGAGAAGAAATCTAGATTTTGGAAAGAGCAAGAACGATGTTCTTAATTTCCATGCTTTGAAAAACATTTCTACTTTAGAAAAATAATATCTCATACATTTCCTTTCCTTTTAATTGTCATTTTACAAGAAAAGCTGAGTTATGGGTTATTTATTTATCTACATGTACTGATGTACGTATATATGACAAAATAGGACGTTTCAATAGTTTTTCTCTCTCTTTGTCTTGTAAGATAATTTCTTAATGGGTTTTAAGCCCCCTTTATGCTTGCTTTTCATTTGGCTTATAAAAAAAACCTAACTACATTTGTAATGTAAAATTTATCAAGTGTCGATGTAGTTACCATTGTGTGTGTGTGTTTTTTAGCCAAGGCCATAACTCTTTATTTGCTTTGATATCTGCTTTGATTGAAATTTGAAATATTGTGGTGACCTCAAAAGTGAAGGTTTGAGGCAGGGGAGATAGTAAGGCATTTTCATGTTCATTTATCTGTAACGAAGTACCTCGGGGCGTTTTCTTCCTTTCCATTATTTATTTATTTATTCTGCCTTCATTCCTTATAAAAAAACTAACGATTTGGAATAAACAAGCTCTATAAAATAGACAGCTCAAGAAAAAAACAGAATGAGACTATCCTAGGAGCAAAGAGAAGTTATACAAAATGAAATTGTCCAATTAAAATATCTTCCTTCCTCTTCTTCAGTAGTAGTTTTGACATGTCATTTAAAAAGCTCTGTCACCTTCAAATCAATATAGAAGTAAATTTCTAGCTAATTCATTGTTGGTGCCTCTCAGTGAATGAGGTAAGTGAGCACCAAGGCCACCAACATGAGGACATATGCCACTGCTTGATCGATTGAAGTGCCTGCATATTGCAAAGAACAATTATTTATTAGCGATGTAGTAAGTCACCTACAAACAAAATAGAACAGAACAATTATGCAATGAATTCCATTTAAAATTGAGCTCCACATTAATTATTTATGATTCTGTATTTATCCAACATGTATCAATTTTTTTGTTGCTATGTATTAATTTATATTCTGGTAAAATACAAAAATAAAGTGAGACTAATTAAAAAATAAAGTGAGTCCCGAGAAATTAGTCTCATAACTGCTAATTGTGAGAATATCTTAAAAAACAAAATAAAAATTTATTTTTAAAAGAGAAATTATGAAACGCACAAGACAAATGTCGTATTAAATATTCTCCGTTATGTGATTGTTGATAATGAGACCAATAAACCAATCCCCTATTGCACTGATATCACATTAGAAATGTTAGACAAATCATTTTTCATACAAATCGTTTAGGAATCAAACTATTGACTACATGTTTAAATCCTCAGCTATTTACCATTTATTTTAGCTTGTTGGTGAAAGTCTAAAATTTCAAAACAAATAGTCCCATGAATTCCAATCAACATGATTTTAAAATAAGTAATTATGCAATTCAATCTTTCATTGTGATATTAAGCATCGTTATTTCATATACATACACACAATCTGTGAATTCTAAAAACCTGGATCTGGATTGTGGCTTAATTGTGAACCACAGAATGTGTGGGATCAACACAAAAGGATTATATAATGTCAAGAACTAATAAAATATGAAACAGAAAAATTACCATCGCTTGTAGGAGCGGGAGCTGGAGCAGTGGATTGCGAACAAGCCACGGACATGAGCGCTGCATATATGAGACCAAGGAAGACAACCACCCTAAATGAAGCACCGGAAACAACAGCCATTATTATTTCCTGTAAAAAATTTATGTCTTCTCTTCTCTTTTTGGTGTTTTTTTTCCTCTCCTCGCTTTCTCTCTTAATTTTGTAAATTTCAAGAGAGAAAGAAAGGAGAGAGAAATCCAAATTACAACAAATCTGAGAGATCGAGCAATATGCGGGTGGTGAATATGTGAAGAGATAAGTGGTTCCTTTTATAAGGACATTTTGAAAGCTTCACAGGAGAGAGCCAGCCATGTTGAGATGTACAATGAATGGTGCGCCCGCACGTTCAGGGAATGGGGATCCATTTAACAACGTCAGCTTTCCATTTATTTAATTTCTAGAATTTGCTGAGTTGGGTATTGTGCTGAATGTTCTGTAACCTTGTAATATGTCAATGATTTTAAGTTGTATTTAAGACCTGACAGATTGCATATATGTCTAATCATTGCCATTGATTCTCCCCCATGCATTTTTTAGCTTTTGAATCAGAGATTTGTCCATGTATGAAATGTTTCTAGCATTAAAATATTTTCCTGGGTTAGAATAATCAATACTATATTTGTGTTTAATATAGCATATATGAAAGAGGTTTTTTGTGAATAGGAAAAATGCATATAAAAGAGTTTAACTTGCAATCAATCGTTCTAATGAGTTTGATATTTTAAAATAGTCAAACCCACCAAATGAAGTATACACGTAATTGTAACAATAGAATGTTCAAATTTTAATGCTGATAATAAATCCATTTTAAAAAAATGCTGATAATAAATCTAAGGTTTTAATATATTTTAAGTTGTTCCAACTTTGTGCCTCGATTGTTTGGCTCATCATCACTTGTTCACAATAGGATTCAGCCCATAGCGCCCGTTGACCAAAGCGGACAAAGCCAACAGAGTCAATCGACAGTAGACAACTTCAAAGCACATAAATCGAATTGCACTTCGCTACAGAGGCTTCTCATGGTTTCCACGAAAGGATCAGAATTAACCCTCTAGTTCATTGGAGATATTTACATGAGAAGAGTCTAGAACCTTGTACGTGGTAGAGGAAACAGATAAACATCAATCAGGGAGTCCATCTACGCCATCCAACGAGCTACGAGAGATAGCGTCCTCTGTGACCATCCAACATTCTTGCGTCCAATGCTAAGCTCGCCAATGAATTTTACCCTACAAGATGGTGACATGCAGTCAATGTCACTCTATGACATGTATGAAAGGAAACTACCAGTGTAAGAACTCCCTATAAATGTAGATTTACGTCAAGGCTCAACCTTGAGTTTGTACTTGATTAATATGGTTATAGACATCCTTACCAGAGAAAACCATTCTAAATTGCATGTTGTTTGCGAATGATGTTGTTCTAATTGAAGATTCAAGAGAAGTTGTTAATTCTAAACTTGAGGTATGGAGGAAGACTTTGAAAACTAAGCGTTTTGGATTAAGCATAAGTAAGACGGAGTATATATCTTTCAATTTTAGTAAGATTAATGTTGGAAGTAATCCGAAAGTAAAAATTGGAAACATTATACTACAAGTGTCACTATTGAAGTACCTTGGATCACTATTGAAGTACCTTAGATCAATTATACAATTTTCATTCTAGAACCATGCTTCGGTGGCGATCAATGCATTGGATGGTGTTTTGGTTGAAGGTGTTTCTCTTTTAGCCAACCTAGCTCGGTTCCCCCGTAAGATTGGTATTGATTATGTTGTTGGGAATTCTGGTGGAAAGGCTTTGAGGTTGAAGGGTATGCATCGTCCTCTTGTTCCCCTCTTGGAAGTACGAGGTGAAGATGGTCTATGCTTCTCCTTCTACAATTTATGTTGTTGTTGTTGGGATCCATGTTGCAACTCTGTTCCGGAAAATTGTCTTTAGGTTGCGTCTTGGGTGATTTGGAGGAAGTAGACAATGGCTTGCAGTGCTCTCCTTCTTCTTCGATTAGCAACATGGAGGGGGGTTTTAGTTGTTGGCGAGAATTCCTTTTTACGACCAATTGATGACTCTAGGGATGTCTCTTTTGAGGGGAATGAGATCATGCCCCTTCCTTGTGAGGGTCCTGGTGGGGTGGGCTTGTCGCATTCTAATCCTCTTTTTCAGGAGTTGCTTCTAGCTTCGGAGAAACCTATAGGTACTTTTGATCGTGAGTGTGTGGAGGAAGGGCCTTCGAGAGCAGTTGAGGGGGTGGTGCGCCGGAAGAGAGGTCGGCCTTAGAAAGTCAACACAAGAGAAAGGAAGAATAAGGAGTTTGGAGCTTCAATAGAAGAGGATTCCGAGATTCTAGCGATTGAGGCTACGATTGCAAAGGGTTCATATCTGATTCTTCCTAAGGCTGTTGGATCTGTTGGTGACATGACGAGAGCTAGAAGGGATTGGTTATTGGCCCAGCAACTTGGAGTTGTTTTCAATGGGATTGATGAGGAAGCTATTCAGAGTTATATTGAACACCTTCTAGCTAACCATTCAAGGTTATATGGAGGATCTTAGAGGCTGCTGGATCTGTTGGTGACATGACGAGAGCTAGAAGGGATTGGTTATTGGCCCGACAACTTGGAGTTGTTTTCAACGGGACTGATGAGGAAGCTATTTAGAGTTATATTGAACACCTTATAGCTAACCATTCAAGGTTATATGGAGGATCTTAGAGGGGTTGTGTTTTTTTTTTTTGTGTAGATGGTTGGTTCTTTGGTTGGCTTTTGTTTGTGTTGTTTGGTGTTTTTGCCCGGTTCCTTTTTTGTTTCTCCCCTTTGCTTTTCCTATTGGTTCTTGATTATTGTATAGGGTGGGACTTTGCTTGGGTTTGTTATGGGTTGTTTATCTTGGTTCTTGGGGTTTTTTCTTGGCTTTTTCGCGATCTACTCTCTTTTTGTTGTAGGTCATTCTTGCTTGTTTTCTCTCTTTGAGAGTTTGTTACCTACTGGTTAATAATATTTTTACTTTCTAAAAAAAACGATCACACTATCAATAATATCTCTAATAATATGGTTTATGATCGAACACAATGACATAGTGGGATCCATATAACTGACATTACATAATGAGATGACCGGATGAGGCTTGTTGTAATAGATATTGAAACTGACATAATAATTTATTTACAATTAAGATGATTCATCACTATTTGGTGCCTTCTCCTCGTCCCACCAATAAGCATAAGACTTTTGAAATGACATGTGAAAATTTAATTGGTGAGATAGAGAATAAGATGAGAAAAGATGTTTTTAATCCCAGAAGAAAATACTACTCTTTGGCGCTAACAGTACCTGAGAGATTTGTACACACATAATTCCATTTCTTAACGCTCGAGACGGAGCCAATTGCAGTGCTTGCTGCTAGTCAAGGAAAAAAAGGATCTTCATTATTCTTGTAAATCTCATAAAGTTGCTTTGAGTAGCGAGTAGCTAGTGTTCTGCATTCTTCAACTGCTTCGGGGTCATACTCTTGCAGCTCCTCCACAGACTTCTTTAAGCCACCACTAGGATCTCCTTCGGTGAGGTACTCGCCCAAATCACTACCTCTGCAAAATAGAAATTTCAAGCGAGAAGACATAAGGAACTGACTAAAAATTATCCAATTCAAGAAAGAGTATGGACGTGCTAGAATTCATAGAATATTGTTATTATATAATATTAGATAGTATCACAACTGATTAGTTACTTAGTCTTGTCAGTTTGTTTGTTTGTTACACGGTTAGTTGGTTAGAGCTAACATCTTTAGATTAGTTTAGCATGTTATCTCGGGAATGGAAGATTTATATCGTTCATGATCCTCGTGAGAGCAATTTGGTTGCTAATGCCTTGGTAAGACAAGCAACACGAGATGCGAGTCCGTGTATGAACTACTTGAGCTATCATTCGAGGACAACTTTAAATATTCAGAAAATACCAAAAAGAATATGTTTTATCTTTATTTTTCTATCTGTTAAGATTTACCAATGATTCACTACCTTCTCTCCATTGAGAAGGTCCACTAGACCTCATACACAACCTCCACATTTACAAGAATCCACGTGCACTGTCCAGTATCCTATTCAGGATTAAATTACTTATGATCATCTTAATGGTTCATACAAGGAGTTTGTTCATCAGGTTTCCTCCACTTACAAACCCCAATATTTTCATCAGGCAGTACAAATTCCAGAGTGGAGGCAGCTATGGCTGAGGAGATTCAGGCCCTTGAGTCCAATCATACTCAATCACTTGTTCCCTTACCACCACACAAGCAAGCTATTGGATGTAGGTGGATCTACAAACTGAAATTTCGGGCTCTTGGAACTGTGGAGAGATACAAGGCACCCTTAGTGGCAAAGGGGTACACTCAATAGGCAGGGGTTGATTTCCTAGAAACTTAGTCCAGTAGAAAAACTCACCACAGTTAGAGTGTTGCTTTCTATTGTTTGTGCAAAAATGGTGGTCCCTATTACAACTGGACATTAGTAATGTTTTTTTAAATGGTGACTTGTTTGAGGAAGTCAACATGGACCTCCCTTTGGACTATCTAAGCAAGGTAGCAATGTGCTTTGAAACTTCATAGATCTTTCATCTTTGTATGGTCTACGCCAAGCTTTTAGGCAATGGTTTACAAAATTCTCTGCTTCTCTGGCTCAGTTTGGATTCAAGCAAGCAACAAGTGATTTATACCCTCTTCAGTAAGGGTTCAAGTATTTCTCTTGTTGTCCTTCTTATAGTTGCTAGCCCTAACCCAAAATTGATTCAAGAGGTTCAGATCTAGTAAGCTAAGAATTTAAAACTAAGGGTGTTAGGAGATCTAAAATATATTCTAGGCTTTGAAATTGCTAAGTCACCAAAAGGAACTCTGCTATCCCAGAGAAAGTATACACTGCAGCTACAAGTTCTGCCTACGGATCCTGACCTAAAACACACAGAAACTTATGCTGAACCTCTCTTGGATGTTTCTTTATATAAGAGATGGATTGGCCGTTTTATGTATTTAACAATTTCGTTTCCTGACATTACTTATGCAGTAATAAGCGCAGCCAGTATATGTCAAAACCACGCACTACTCACAACCTCAAGCTTACTGCTTTCACCAATGCAGATTGGGGAGGATGTTTGACTACAAGGAAATCCACCACTGGATTCATGGTCTACCTTGGAAACTCTTTTGATACCCTGGAAATTAAAAAAAAAAAAAAAAAACCAACCGTGGCACGCTCTTTTGCAGAAGCAGAATATACAGCACTGGCTTCAGTAGCATCCGAATTGATATGGCTGAAACAATTACTTAGGGTGTTTGGTTAGCTCACTGATTCAGACATGGTCTGCAGTGGTAATGTCCCAGCCATTGCCTTAGCTACAAATCCAACATCCCATGAAAGACCACAGCATGTTGATACATGCATTTCATTTGAGAACATGTAAATTCTGGGTTCTTGATGCTCAATCATGTGCCTTTGCGACATCAATTTGCTGATTGTTTAACCAAACCATTACCAGCATCATGTTTTAAAACTCTAATGTTCAAGTTGGGAATTCTTGACATCTATCTTCCAACTTGAGGGCGAGTACCACAACTGATTAGTTATTTAATCTTGTAAGTTTGTTATTTTGTTACACTTTTAGTTGGTTAGAGCTAACAGCTTTAGATTAGTTGAGATTCAGTTAGCTAGTCAGCAAGTTAGATACACTGTAAACTACTTGTATATGTATTAATCTGTTGATTAATGCAAAGATAACATTTCATTTTCTACAAACTCATTAGCTTAATAAGTGTAAATTAAATCTCTGTGCAGCATTTGAACTAACATGCTCACAACTTGCCTAACCAGCAGAAAAACTCTAATACAATGTTTAATTGGAATCATGTGATGGCTAAATGCTTTCAGGTCTTGCATCAAAGGAGAATATTAAGAAATATTTCCTCCTATCCATATTGAAAACATATATTCTCCAAAAGGAGCACCACTCACATAAAGAAAATAAAGAATTTTTTAGCATTCTTTATGCAGGCTGAGAGTCGTATAAAAATAACTAAAAGAAAGAACACAATTAAGTAAATAAAAAATTGCATAATTGAAGACAAGCAGGAATCCCTAGTGCACATTGTATTATTTTCTGTGCTTACCTGGGAGCATCACACTTGCTGAATCCACGGTTGTTGTGACACATTGATTCCTTGCTCATCTGTTCCTCGGAAGTTTGCTGTTTGTAAAGAGAACATACAGCCTTCATGCACAATTCTGAATCCTTTCCAAATTCTGCAAGCATGTCAGCCTGATATTCCCACTTCATTGCATTCTTTTTCCTCCTCTGAATTTTTGATAATATCTTACCGAAGTTCATTTCCCCATCGGATACATCTTGTAAGTTACTGGAAGCAGAGTCCACATCACTGTTAAATTCATCTCGTGATGACTTGCTACAAGTGACTTCACAATCAAATACATCAGAATCATCATCATCAACGATGAAACTACCCGTGCTTTCTTCCTCACCGTCTGACAAATCTTCTACTGATTGATCATTATTTGCTGGAACACTTTGCTGATGCTTGGCCCTATGGCGTCTGCGTGAAGACATTTTATCATTGTGGATTTTGCTTAAACATTCTCTCAGAGGTTGTAGACGGCGCCGCCTAATCTTTACATTGTCAGTGACCTTGTCATCCTCTGAAATAGCAGCAGGCAATGAACTATCCTCTGACATAGCAACTCGGTCAGCACTTGCTTTCTGAATATGGGTCCTTTTAAGTTGACTAATTGGCAAATTATCATCATCACTTTCAGACTCACTTGTAACAACATTACAAGTTCGTTTCCTCTTAGTATTAGCAACAAATAAGGGTTCTTCACTAAAATCTAAATTTTCCTCATTGTTTTGGGCACAACTGCCGTGAGAGTTCTTTCCTTTTTCTGCTGCAAAACTTGTTGAAATGAAAATATTTCCGCTAGCCTGCCTATCTGGTACTGGGTCCTGAGTAGGCTCATCATCGCTATCACTGATATCAATTACACTGCCAGGAGTAGACTTTGTATTGATGGGTAAAGATGGAATCATCTTTTTGCTGGGACTCTCTTCAGTTTCAAATGCCAACTGTTTTATACCTTTCTTTTGAGGTAGCACCATAGAACTTCTGTGAAATATGCCATTAGAAGGTGTGCCTGCAACGAAGCCCCACAGATATTGAATTACTAAGTGGAGACAGCTAACAATCTAATAATCAAGAACTCAATAAAAGCACAATCAGTTAGTCCTGACACTAGGAGAATTGATTTGATTATAAGTTCTAAAGATAGAAGTATATACCACTAAATTGTGAGCAACAACATAAAAAAGTAGCGCATAAAATATTTGTAGATCCCACTGTTTTAGTTAACTGCTACTTAAGTTTGTGAAAAATATTGACTACAGAAATTTAAAAGCTATTTACCAAATAAATAAAAGTTCTAGCAGTCTAGCACCATTATGAGTCTGTTTGGTTACTAACTTATTGGAGCTTATCTACTAGAAAAAACACTAAATAAGCTCCAATAAGTGCTCTTTGGGCATACATCCAAACAGATTCTATGTTACCAAATGCCTTCTAATTGCATATCTCGAATTTCTTTAGAAGGAGAAACCCAAGAAGAATCATCATTGCTCAAATCTGTGACTTTCTCCTGATTCTGCTGGAAATCAAAGCTTGTATCAAGATGCATATTTTAATTAGCACAAATCTGTTTCTTTTCTTGCTTCTTTCCATTTTCTTCATGATAACAACTGCCATTTCCCATCTCCAACGGTAAGGCCCGTGAATCCAGAAGCTTGTAATTGTCTTTGCAGACATCAAACTCACTCTGAGCCCTTTCTGTCTGACATTCCAAAACTTTTTTTTCTGTCATTTCCTGAACAGCCTCATTGTCCTTTTCCAAATCAACAATTGGTGTTATTCCTCTCTCTTTTTCACCACTGACATCCTCTGGCCTGTTAAGTCCTTGACTCACCATCTTCAAAACTCTCAGCTCATCTTCAAGTGCAAACTTTTCTCTCTCCAAGACCTTGACTTTAGCCTTAAGAGTTTCACAATGATCCTTTTCCCTTTGAAGCTCAACTTCTAACTCCCTACACCTCACTTCAGCTTTCTTGCTTCTCTCTTCCAATTCATTACCCTGACAATTTTGCAAAACACTACCGCCAACAATATTGAGGTTTAACTTCTCTTCCTCTTTTTCCACTTGTGCTATATTTATCTCCATCAGCCTCATTCATAAATACTTTTCTCTTAAGTTCTGCATTTAAAGTTATCAAAAATAAGAAGAGAGATATACAGATTGGACATTCAAGGGATAAAGAGGGTTGCAGGGAAAGATCAAGAAGAGAACTTTAACATTATACAAAGAGCACATGCAACTAACAGCAAATCAAAGTATTTCTTTATGCCAACATGGGTCGGCACACCTGGCCGTCAAGACCCGGGTTTGAGCCTCACCCCCCAAGGGTGTGAGTTCGAATCCCCATGCAGATAGAAATACCAAGTTGGTGGACACTCCTACTCAAGGAGATCCTCTGGCGCTCCGGCATGTCACTGAAGTATGTTGGCCTCCATAGGGGAATGTAGGCATGGAGGCGCGCCTCTCTCAGCCAGCCCTACCATTTTTTCTTTCCAAAATAGAAGTGTTTCTTTACTTAAATGAAATCTTAACCAAATTCTTTTATCACTCCTAAACCTCTTCTCTACTTAAATCCCTTTTCCCCTTGATCTTCCCTTTCCCCCACATTAAGGAACCCAATTTCTATTCTCCGTTATTCTTTTTCTATTCCAAAATTACTAACTTTTTAGCAAGCAGTTGTAATAAGAAAACGATGCACATCAATGAACACATCAATGCTCATCAAGCTAATCTCTCTATTCAACAACAAAATCGAAAAGAAAAAACAAGAAGATGTAACTAAGAAAATTGAACTTACATTGGAGACGAGAGAATCAGACAACGAACTGAAATTGTCGCAATTTAGAATGGCGCTGTCACTGTAATGAGTGCAATTTGGGGTGTGTGTGTGTGGAGGGTTTTTAGGAGGGAAGAGAGGAATGGAGAGGGCAAAAATCCCTCTTAATTCAACTTTGAAAGGGTAAGTTGAAAGTGTGGAATAGGGAGGTTTTTGGGGATCTGAAGTCAAAAAGGGAGAGGGTTGTTCAACAAATAAATCAGCTTGATGTTAGAGAGGAGGAGGTGGGGTTGTCTCATGTGGAGGTGGAGACCCGTCGGCGTCTTCTTAGTGAATTTTGGGATGTTCTAAAATCCCAGGAATCACTTCTGTGTCAGAAGGCCAGGTCTAAGTGGATTGAGAAGGGTGATCAGAATACTAGTTATTTTCATGCCTCGATCAATTGGAAAAGACGTGCAAATTCCATTGTAGGCCTGTTGGTTGATGGGGTTTGGGAGGAGAATCCGGAGAACATACGGACAGTAGCTAACTCTTTTTTTGAAAACAAGTTCAAGTCAGAAAGGTGGGATCGACCAGTCTTGGATGGGGTTCAATTCAGGGTACTTTCAGCGCAGGACAACTCTTTGTTGGTGTCTGCTTTTTCTGAGGATGAGATTAGAGAGGCAGTTTGGGCTTGTGGCGGGGACAAGAGTCCGGGACCAGATGGGTACAATTTTAAATTTATTCAAAAATTCTGGGATGTTCTGAAGGTTGATTTTTTTAGAACTGTGCTTGAGTTTTGGTCTAGAGGGGTGTGGCCTAAGGGATCAAATGCGTCTTTTATCGTTCTTATCCCTAAGGTTCCCTCCCCCCAACACCTTGGGGAATTTCGGCCAATTTCTTTGATTGGATGTATTTATAAAGTGATTTCTAAGTTATTGGCTGCTCGCCTAAAACTTGTTCTTGGAAAAGTTATTGATGATCGACAGTTTGCTTTCCTTGGTAGTAGGAATATGTTGGATAGTGTGGTGGTAGTAAATGAGGTTCTGCATGAAGCGCGAACCCGGAAGAAGCCAACTATTATCTTCAAAGTGGATTATGAGAAGGCTTATGATTCTGTTCAGTGGGAATTTTTGTTTTATATGATGAGAAGAATGAAATTTGACGAGAGGTGGATTGGGTGGATTAAAAGTTGTCTTGAATCTGCTTCTGTTTCTGTTTTGGTTAATGGCAGCCCATGTAGTGAGTTTAAAATGGAGAAGGGACTAAGGCAAGGTGATCCACTTGCCCCTTTTCTATTTCTAATTGTTGCTCAAGGATTAAATGGGTTGTTTTTAAATGCGGTCAAATTGAGAAAATTTAGAGGATTCAAGGTAGCGGGTCAAGAATCTGTGGAGGTATCTTTATTACAATTTGCAGATGATACGATATTTCTGGGGGAAGCCAGTTTGCAGAATACAGTGACCATTAAATGTGTGTTACGGTGCTTTGAGCTAATTTCTGGTTTGAAAGTTAATTTTAACAAGAGTAGGTTAGCTGCCATTTCAGTGGATGGAGCTGATTCTCATCAGCTGGCGTCAATTTTGCATTGTAAGCTCATGAGTGTCCCGTTCATTTATCTAGGCCTCCCTGTAGGGGGCTGCCCGCGGCGTAGCAGGATGTGGGATCCAGTTGTTCAGAAATTTAAGGCTAAGTTGTCTGCTTGGAACATGAAATCCATATCCTTTGGGGGCAGGATTTGTTTAATTCAGAGTGTGTTGTCTGCTTTGGCACTCTTCTATCTCTCTTTTTTCCGAATGCCAGCTGGTATTGTGAACATCTGTAATAAGATCATGCGGGATTTCTTGTGGGGAGGTGGGGGTGAGGTGAGGAAGATTGCTTGGGTGAAGTGGTCTTCTATTTGCAAGCCTAAAGAAGCAGGAGGTCTTGGTATAAAAGATTTGGACCTTTTTAATAAATCTCTGTTGGGCAAGTGGAGGTGGAGATTTTTGACTGAGCCTGAGAGCCTTTGGTGTCAGGTTATTAAGGCTAAGTATGGTGGAATGTCAACTATGAAGGAATCTCTGTGGTGGAAAGATGTGAAGGCTTCGTGTTGTGATGATGATGGTGATTGGTTTGATTTGGGAGTTCAAAAGATTGTTAGGGGAGGAAATGATACAAAATTCTGGCATGATGATTGGGTTGCTAGTGGAAAGCTCTGTGTTAAGTATCATAGATTATATAATTTGTCCAGGCTCAAATATGAAAGCGTACAAAATTGTGGTGAATGGGTCGATGGGGCTTGGAGTTGGAAGTTGAGATGGAGGAGGCCACTGTTGGGGAGAGAATTGCAGTGGTTAAATATGATGCTAGCTGAAGTGGGGAGAATTAGTCTTATGGAGGGGGTGACTGATAAGTGGTGTTGGCTCCCAGGCACAGATGGTGGTTTTACAGTTAACTCATTTTATTCTTTTTTGCAGGCACCGATGTTATTACCTCCTGATCAAATTTTTGCCCGGGTTTGGAAATCAGTTACACCATCCAATGTGAAGACTTTTTCGTGGAGGCTCTTATTGGATAGAATTCCTTGCCTCATGAACTTGAGGAAGCGCAAGGTTTTACAGACTCAAGAAGAAACGATCTGTAAGCTGTGCTCTTTGGAGGTGGAATCAACTGCTCACCTTTTGTTCTCTTGCCCAATTTCTTTGGATATTTGGAGGGAGTGCTACCGGTGGTTGGGTATTTGTACAGTCCTGCCAAGAAATCCCAGAGACCATTTATTGCAATTTCATTTTGGCGGGGATCAGAAACAACAGAGAGGGGCTGATTCAATTTGGTTGGCGGTGGTGTGGTCGAACTTATTTTTAGGAATGGGGTGCTGGATATTCCTACAATTATGGAAGTGATTAAATGGAGATCATGGATTTGGATAAAGCATAAGACCGGAAGGCTTAGTTGTTCTTTATTTGAATGGTCTTCTTACCCCATTATTTGTTTGAAGGAACTGTAATGTCACTGGCCTTGCAGTGTTGAGTCCATGGATATTGGTTTTGAGTATCAGTTTAGGCAACAGAATTGGGTTGTTTGTGGCTTTTACTGTATCAGGTATCTGCTGGGGTAGCTGTTGAGGTTTGGTGTTTGTTTTTATTTTTCCTTCTAGACTCTCTTTGTTGTATTATGGGTTGAGTACCCCTTGTACTCCCATTAATGCATTTCTTTGCTTATCAAAAAAAAAAAAACTTTGAATTTTGAGGTATTTCATTACATTCTATTCCATTTTCTTTCCAAGTGAGAGAACCTCATATTAAATAGGCAGAGACTATTTGCGCCCCCTTTTTTGCTAAGTCCGCCATCCCCAAACACGCGAAAAGACTAAAATACCCTTCAGTAATTTAAATTTAAAAAAAAAAAACTACCTTATCTCTACAAACCCTCCCCCCTCTTTCAACCGTATACCATCTTCCTCTCCCACCCAATTTCAAAAGTTTCAACCCTCACAAAATCAAGTCTCTCAAACCCACAACCAAGTCAAGAAGAGGAAGAGAAAGGAGGACAACCAGTAAGAAGAAGAAGTAAGAAGAAGAAGTTGAAGTAGAAGAGGAAGAAGGAGACCAAGTCAAGAAGGAGTAACCCACAAAATACAACAACAACCCATAACCCACAAGAAGAACAACAATGTAAGTTATTTCTTACAAGTTTTCGAGGCTTAGGTTGTATTTCGTGTTAAATTTCAGTCCCTCGATTTGATTCTGCAATGGGAGGAGGTTTCGTGACTTTCCCGCACTCTAAACCGCGGACAGGTTTTATGGCTACCGCATGTTTAAGTGCGGTACGCCTGTCAAATCTTTTATACCTACCGCATGTTTAAGTGCGGTACGCCTGTCAAATCTTTTATACCTACCGCAAGTTTAAGTGCGGTTAGCCTGTCAAATCTTTTATACCTACCGCAAGTTTAAGTGCGGTTAGCCTGTCAATTTTTTTTTAATTCTCTCTGAATTTTCTCTGAATGTTTATAAATTATTTTTTATGTTAGCAAACTGTTGTTTATGTTAATAAACTGTTGTTTATGTTAATAAATTGTTGTGCATGAATATTAATTTTTGTATTTTTAATTTTCAGGCCTCCTAGGAAAACTGCCCGTGTTGTTGGTCCTTCTACTGAACCTACTGCTCCACGGGATCGTAGCTCCACTCATGCTTCTAACCGCAAACGGTCAGAAGAGGCTAATAGAGGAAGGGGTAGAGGAAGGGGTCGAGGAAGGGGTAGAGGAAGGGGTAGGAATGCTGAACAAGAGCCTGTTGTACAGGATCAGCAGGATGATGAGATTATGGCTGATCAGCCGGATGATGACACTGAGGCGGAGGAGGAGACTAGTGGTGAGGAGGAGACTAGTGGTGAGGAGGAGGCTGAGGAGGATGTCGGTGCTGACCTCGAGGCGGAGTTTGATGAGGAGTCTGGTGATGAGGACGATGAGAACAGGTTGTGGTATGAGGGAGGTCCGTTTGACCTTTGCTTGTTTACTAAGTATGGCGAACATATAGCTCGTGACATATGGAGGTCATACAAGCGGCCAAATTATGAGACTAGACTAGAGGTGTGCTCAAGACCTATAATCATGGGAGGATGTGTCATCCTGTAGTCCATCATAGCAGTAAGGCAACCAGTTAGTCTCAATGTAAGTCCAGAGCTCACCGGTATTCGACATAGCACCCACAGCTTTATCATACTCAACCTCGTTGGCAGCATACATCAATCGATTCCATCTATCAGTAATGTCTTCACGTGTCTCAATGTCTTTCACAAGTTTCTTCATCTCGCCAGTTACACTCTTAAGTACATGAAACTGACATAGAAGACAGCGAGCTGCGGGAAAAACAGTTTCCAATGCTTCCATCAAAACTTGGTCTTTGTCTGTAACAAAGACCTTCGGCAGATTGTCCTCATTAATGATCAAGTCTTTTAATCTATTCACAGCCCAAACAACCTCATCCTTTTGCTCATTCTGCATGTACGCAAAAGCAATTGAGTATGTCAAATTTGTCGACGTAACCCCCACCATCTCAAGTAAAGGGATCCTGTACCTATTGGTCTTGTATGTACTATCCAGAATCACAACATGAGGAAACTCATTGAATAAGTGAATGGAATCAGGGTGTGCCCAAAACAAAGATCTGACCACATCAGTACCATCCTGCACCCTGGACCAATGTGCGTATTTGTGTTCTTCCAACAACTTCATCAAGTGTTGCATCTCGGTCAACGATCCCCTCTTCAACCTGTTGTATGCTTGCTTCTCATTGTAAATCTGTTTAATTCTAGTCAAGTTGGTTGGGTTGTGTTTCCTTATAGCAATCAAAATATCACTGGCCTTGACCCTTTCTTCAATCATTTCTCCCACCATCGCTTTTTCCTCTGGATTTAGACGGCCAACATATGAGTGACCCTGCAAAACCTCAGCAGTGTCATGATTATGGATCCCACTATGCACAAGCACCGTCCACATTTTATCTTTATTACTACGCCTTGCCCTTAGCCTGAATGGACAATTACACTTCTTAGTTCCAGTCCGATTTCGCTTTAACACCGATGTGGATGGTTTATATTTGCCGCCACGCTCACATCCTAGTGTCATCACGGCCCTCCTTTTGTCAGATCCATAGTCCGACTTCTGAATAATAATAACATAGCCATGCTCTTTACCTACAGCTTTGGCCCAATTAACAAGATCTTTGGAGGATTCAAAAGCCTACAACATTTAAAAACTCAATTAAGTATACATCGCATGACCTACACATAGTGCCTAACTTGTTAAATTGAACAAAACTTACTTGGCTAGTGGTGAAAGCTTTTGTAAGATCCACAGAAGGCACAATCTCCATATTGGGCCTATTTACTTCCTCAGGTATCATTATGCTGCAATCAACAAAATAAGCTCAATCAATCTAAAAAACTTTGTTCTGTCCGCACTTTAATATGCGGCAGCACATATTTGCCTTCCGCAGTTTAACTGGCGGACCTATTATTCCAACATATCACTTTCCGCACGTATGTTAACGGGAAAATCAATTTTATTTAGATAGTAGCAGTACCAGAACTTAAGACGATTGAAATGACTAAGTTTTTTTGACTTCCGCTAACAAGTTAGCGGAAGGTATAAATTTAACACGTCCGCACGTATGTTAACGGGAGTGTGTAATTTGTTTCATTCCCGCAGTTTTAAGGGCGGGACTATCCAGTTACGTCAGAAAGTCGCGAAATCGCGATGGAAGCTAAAAAAAGCTGAAAAAAAGCTCGGAAAAAGGTAAAAACTTACATGGGTAAGCTTCTATTCTTGACTTGAGATCACCCAAAAGAGCTTGGGGGTGGAGGAGTGGAGGAGTGGAGGATTAAGAGGAGAGTGAGGAGGAGGGTGAGGAGGAAGAAGGAGATGGTGTGTGGGAAGTAAAAATTAAATATTACCTTTTTATGTTTTTTTTACTAAGGGCATTGTTGGAATTTTTAAAACAGGAGATGGCGGACTTAGCAAAACAGGGCGGCGCAAATAGTCTCTGCCTATTAAATATTTTTAGGATTAAAAATATTTATAGATACTGTGGGTGAAATCTAAATTTGTCCATATAGATTTTTTGTGATATTTTTTGTTGTATGAAAATTATTTATATTTGAAATTAGTTCTCATGACGACATCATAGAACTTTTTTTTTTTATGTTGACGCCATAGAACTTAAATGATCTAATTTTTGCTTTGTCACTAGTTAATGTGATCATTCTATACAGATTAAGGAATGTTCACGTAGACTTCGCAAAATATAAGTTGTGTATGATAATGTCGCGTCACATGAACATATTACAAATATAAAAAAATAAGGGACCAAAAACATTGTGAAATTTTTGAGAGACTAATTTAAATTTTACTCTATTATACTGGGATTAAAATCATCTAACTCATTTTTTAATTTTATTTTTAAGTTGCTTGTGAAAGTGGGTCAACCCACCAGTATTCTGAAGTTGGTGGTCTTTGCTTGAGCAACATTCGCCTCCCACCGCATATGGACTGTGTTAAATCAAACTCATATGGTAGCTTTAAGTTGCAAGCTAATTGTATGGGTGGTGGTGCTGTCATTAGAAATGATAAGGGTCATTGGGTAGTTCGTTTCGCAAGCTTTACTATTAGGGGAAACCCCTTCTTTTAAGAGGCTTGTGCTCTGCGTGATAGCCTCACTGCATCATGAAACTAAAGATTTAAGAAGGTAATGCATGAGGTAGACTGTGTTGAATATTGATCTTCTTACCTTCTTGGCAGCTACTGACAGTTTGAGATTTCACCCAACTGCAACCATCTTGAAGGAAATTAGGCAGTTGCTAGCTAGGTAAGGACGAGAGTGACCATCTTAATCTCATCCAGCGTGGTTGCAATGCTCTTGCGGATTGGTTAGCTAAATGGGGTGCTCACTCTCCTCTCATTGGTGTCAGTTTGATGGAGGTTCCTCGATAATGTTTAATATGAGTCACTAAGAAAAGTGTCACATGTTATACCACTAAATAATTTAGGAATTTTTTTTGCTTTTTCGAGTTCATTTATAAATTTCAAACAAGTCCTTTTACTTAACATGATATTCAACCACCCCCACAATCTCCCACCACCCGTGCCACCATCACTACCACCTCCAACCACCTGTCCTCCAGCTTCGGCCACTCATCGTCGATAGCCTCCCTTCACCGAAATCACAGACTTGTACAGACCTAGCCCAAAATAACCAAGCTCCATGTTAAAGACTGTAAACATTGCACATTCACCTGAAATATTAACTATAAAAAGCAACCTTAACTCATCTCTTCAGTGCTTCCTCACATCTGTACTTCTATGGAAAACAACACTACACTCTTCTTATAAGTTTCTTTGTGTGTGAGACTGTGAGAGAGAGAGAGAGAATTGGACATGATTTGACAGAAAGGGTTTCGGGGTGAAAGAAGATTGGAACAAAAGATAATAGAGATTCATATGTTTTCCCCCTTCCAAATTCATACTCAAGCTTTTAAGTATTTTTAGAGAGTTGATATCTGATTTTAATTTTCTATAAATACAAAATTCATTCTTGTAATTTATTGATCCTCGATGTCAAACTAAAACTCTTATTCTGTGGTTCATAGATTGATGGCCATCCAGTAAGGATCAATGAATGATTTCTACAATAGACAGTCTTCTAACCAGTTGCACACAACTGTTTTAAGAATCTAACAGTTGTAAAATACCTGTGGTCGTATACCATGAGTTATTTTTTAGGCTTAATGACACATTTGCTCCCTCATCTTCATCATTGTGCAATTTACCTCCCTCGTGTTTAAAACGGGTGATTTTAGTCCCTCAAGTTTTAATTTGTGAAAATTGAATCCCTCCGTCAATTTGCCGTCCAATTTCAGACGGAATTCGCTGATGTGTCATTTACTAATGACGTGGTTCTGACAGATTGACAACTTGGATGCCATTTAGATGCCACTTGGATATCCCTTCACTAAATAAATAAAGGCTTAATTACAATTTTGGTCCCCGACGTTTACCAATGCCACGATTTTGGTCCCCCACCTAATTTAATTACATGGATGGTCCCCGACGTTGTAGGTCGTGTGCAACGTTAGTCCTACCGTTTATTTCTTAATAGAGGAGGCTTACGTGGACGTCTAGTTGGAGAGAAAAAGGAGATATGAGGAGGGAGGGAAGCACGTGAGTATCACGTGAACTCATGTGCATTGTGCAATCAATCATAGCAGAATGCACTCATCTCAGATAAAAAACAACAAAAGAATACAATTATTTGCTTTAAATCAGAAGAAATCACAATAAACTAAATGCAATTCCTGTAGAAACGAAATCAAAATAAAATTGAATAATCCAATCTAAGATTGCAATTAAGAAAACGAAAAATAGCATCAGATAATAAGCGGAGTTGTTGTGTACACATGAAATTCGGTGTAGCATAAAAATTATCTTTTTCATTTGCCAAATCAGAGTGAAGATTGAAAAGGAGAAATCCAAAAGGAACAATGCCAGTTTGCCAGGAGAAACCCAAACAAAACCCACACTCCTTCATCCCCTTTCTCTTCCTTTCAACAGATTTGTCATGCAATTCTCCCCATGAACCTTTCTGCAACGAGAGTGTTAGCAATTGGGGCACTCGAACCCAGGTACCCTAAAGCCTCAAGAACAACCTCGAGACTGTGAATTAGTGGGCTTGATTCATGGCGGAGGAGCAGAGGTCAATGTGTATCGATTTCGGTTGGTGAAGCTTCATCAGTGGTTAAGTTTGGGGTTTAGTTTGAAGAGGGAACCTTCTACTTTTTCTCTCTGACTCATAAATCCCAATTATCTCCCTCTTTTCCTCTCTAATTATAGGTTATTTACTATGGATGCTTGTGGCGGATCTGATGGTCTGGGTGAGGATGGGGCTAGGTGGTGGTTGACAGTTGGGATTTTGAGATCCGGGTTGAATGAATCTCTTGGTTGTAAGAAGTAGAAAGTGTAAGAGAGGAGGAAGAGCTGAAGATGAACGATGGGGAGAGGAGATAAGATGGAGATGAATGACGAATGATGAGGAGAAGAGTTGAGATGAACCCAAGTTCAATTAGGGATTAGTCATTTAGTTTCTTAAATTATTTGTTTTATTTATTTAATATTTTATTTAATTAGTGAAGTGCATCTAAATGACATCCATGTAGTCAATCAGTCAACGACACGTAAGCGAATTCCGTATGAAATTGAACCACAAATTGACAGAGGGATTCAATTTTCACAAATTAAAACTTAAGGGACTAAAATCGCTCGTTTTAAACATGAGGGAGACAAATTGCACAATGATGAAAAATGAGGGAGTAAATGTGCAATTAAACCTATTTTTTATTAGACTTTGCCGAGGTTCCCCTAAGGAACGGGAGACTCTTCTCATTACAGACTCTTTGTCTATACCTTAGTTTGTTTTGTTATTTTGTGTTTACCGGAGCACACAAAAGAAAATTAACAAATAATTCTAACACATTAAACAACAGATTGCCATAGCAAACCGGAAAATTTCAAAAATTGATGCATATATGCAAGCAATCTATACATATTCCGAACCTAATTCCTAATGGAGAATGCTACTGTTTGGCGCTAACAGTACCCGAGACATCAGTATACACATGATTCCTAACGCTTGAGACGGAACCAGTTGCTGCCCTAGTCAAGGAAAAAAGGGATCCTCATTATTCTTGTAAATCTCATAAAGTTGCTTTGAGTAGCGAATAGCTAGTGTTCTGCACAGTTCAACTGCTTTGGGGTCATATTCTTGCAGGTCCTCCACAGACTTCTTTAAGCCACTACTAGGATCTCCATCTGTGAGGAACTCAGCCAAAGCACTGCCTCTGCATAATTGAAATTTCAGCGAGAAAACATAAGAAACTGACACAAAAATTCCAATTAAAGTAGTATGGACGTGCTAGAATTCATAGAATAGTGCAATATTTGAATAAACATGCTCTCAACTTTATGTGATGGCTAAATGCTTTCAGATCCTGCATTAAAGGTGAAAAATTAAAAAATATGCCTCCTATCTATCCATGTTAAAAACACATAATCTCCAAAATTAAGAAAGCATTTTTCTTAACTTCCTTTATGCAAAACTAAATGACTTGTATCTGTTTTTCTAGCTCTAACAAAAAGACTTAAAGGGAGAAAATAATCGAGTAAATAAAAATCACATAAAGACAAGAAAGCATGAACCACTATCGCTTGTAGTATAATCTTTTGTGCCTACCTGTGAGCATCAAACTTGCTGAATCCACGGTTGTTCTGGTAAATTGCTTCCTTGCTCATCTGTTCCTCAGAAGTTTGCTGTCGGTAAAGAGAACACACGGCCTTCATACACAACTCTGGATCTTTTCCAAATGCTGCAAGCATGTCACCCTCATATTCCCACTTCATTTCGTTGTTGTTTTTGCTCCTCCGAATTTTTGATAATATCTCACCAAAGTTCATTTCCCCATCGGATACATCTTGTAAGTTACTGGAAGCAGTGTCCACATCACCATTAGATCCATCTTCTGACTTGCTAAAAGTGTCTCCACTATCAGATACATCAGAATCATTAACAATAAAATTACTCATGCTTTCTCCTTCACTGTATGACAAATCCTCAATTGATTGATCATCATCGGCATCATCATTTCTCGGAACCCTTCGCTGATGTTTGGCCCTATGTGGTCTGGATGAAGACTTTTCTTCCTGGTGTTTGCTTAAACATTTACTCAGAGGTTGTAGACGGCGCCTACGCTTTCTTTACATTGTCAGTGAACTTGTCATCCTCTGAAATAGTTGCTGTCAGGGAACTATTAGAGCCATGTCTGACTTGGTCAGCACTTGCTTCCTGAATATGTATCCTTTTAAGTTTACTAATTGGCATATTATCTTCATCATCACTTTCAGACTCACTTGTAACAACATTACAAGTTCGTTTCCTCTTAGTATTAGCAACAAATAAGGGTTCTTCACTAAAATCTAAATTTTCCTCATTGTTTTGGGCACAACTGCTGTGAGAGTTCTTTCCATTTCCTGCTGCAAAACTTGTTGAAATTAAAATATTTCCGCTACCCTGCCGATGTGGTACCGGGTCGTGAGAAGGTACCTCCTCGTCGCTGTCACTGATATCAATCACACTAACAGAAGTAGATTTTGAATTGATGGTTAAAGATGGAATCAACTTTTTGTTGGGACTCTCTTCAGTTTTAAATGTCAACTGTTTTCTAACATTTCTTCGAGGTAGCACCATAGAACTTCTGTGAAATATGCCATTAGAAGGTGTCCCTGCTAAGAAGCCCCACAGAAATTGAATTACTAAGTGGAGACACCTTACACTCTAATGATTAAGAACTCAATAAAAACACAATCAGTTAATCCTGAACTAGGAGAATTGATTTAATTATATGGTCTAAAGATAGAAGGGTATACCACTAAATTGTGTACGGCAATATAAAAAAGTAGCTCACAAAATATTTGTAGATCACACTATTTTCGTTAACTGAAAATTACGTTTGTGAAAAACTGGCTACAGAAATTCAAAATATATTTACCAAAAAAATAAATATATAAAAGCTCTAGCAGTCTGCCTCTATCATGTTTCGAAGTACCTGCTAATTGCATATCTCCAAATTCATTAGAAGGAGAAATACAAGAATCATCATTCCTGAAATCTGTGACTTTCTCCTGATTCTGCTGGTAATCAAAGCTTGCATGATGCATGTATCCTTCAGTACTTATCTGTTTATGCTCTGGCTTCATTCCATTTTCTTCATGAAAACAATTGCCCCTTCCCATCTCCGACTGTAAGGCCTGTGATTCCAGAAACTTGTAATTGTCTTTGCTGACCTCAAACTCACTCTGAGCCCTTTCCTTCTGACATTCCAAAACTTTGTTTTCAGTCATTAGCTGAACAGCCTCATTGTCCCTTTTCAAATCAATAATTGGTGTTTTTGCTCTCTCTTTTTCACAAACGACAGCTTCTGGTCTGTTAAGTCCTTCGCCCACCATCTTCAAAACTCTCAGCTCATTTTCAAGTTCAAACTTTTCTCTCTCCAATACCTTGACTTTAGCCTCAAGAACTCCACAGTAATCCGTTTCCTTTTGAAGTTCAATTTCTAACTCCGCACACCTCACTTCAGTTTTCTTGCTTCTCTCTTCCAATTCATTACACTGACAATTTTGCAAAACTCTACCGCCAACAATATCGAGGTTCGATATTTCTTCCTCTTTTTCCACTTTTGCTATATTTATCTCCATCAACCTCATTCATAAACGCTTTTCTCGTAAAGTCTGCATTTGAAATTTTCAAAAATAAGAAACAAAAGAATCAACAACAACAAAAGCCTTATCCCACTAAGTGAGGTCGGCTATATGAATTACACTCCGCCATTGAGCTCGATCGAAAACTATATTATGACTGATATACAAGTTAGGTATACAAGGGATAAAAAGGGTTTGGGTTGGCCACTTGGTTGAAAGGAAATATCAAGAAGAGAACTTTAACAATATACAACGAGCACGCGCAAATGCAATTAACAGCGAATCGAAGTGTTCCTTTACTCTTAATCTTAACCTAGTTCATCTATAGCTTCTTTCTACTTAAACCCCTTTTCCCCTTTATCTTCCCTCCCAATTTCTATTCTCTGTTATTCTTTTTCTGTTTCAATTCAGTTTTCTTCTTAGCAAGCTAGCAGAAGTTGTAATAAAAAAAATTGATGCAAATCAAAGAACAAACAGAAAAAGATTATGATCACAACGCTACTGTTCTCAAATTTCAACCTAATCTCAGTATCGTCAACATGAACTTAAGGTCTTAAGCTACATTAACCCTAGAAAGATAAACATGAACTTGGTTGAATTTTCTCTGCTACCAAACAGTAAAATTGAAAAGAAAATTGAACTTACATTAGAGAGGAGAGAATCAGAAAATGTCGTGAATTTGAAAGGTGCTGTCACTGCAATGAGTGCATTTGAGATTAATAAGCAGGTAACGAGACTACCCGTTTGGATAAACAGCTTAATTAAGCGCTTATGGTCATAAGCGCTTATGACATAAGCGCTTATTCATAAGCTATTTTTAAAAATTTATTGAAATAAATTAAAAATAAGCTGTGTATAAGCATAAGCTGTTTTTCATAAGCTATCCTGAGTAGCTTATGAAAATAAGCTGAAAATAGCTTATTGCAGACCATAAGCTGTTTGCATAAGCTCTCCCAAACACTGGCATAAGAGCTTATGTTATCAGATAAGCTCAAATAAGCTCTTCCAAACTGGGCCAAGAAGCTGAAACGAAACTGATGAACAGAGCATGAGGTCGGTGCTGGCTAAGCGTTATGATTTGAGTAGAGAAAACGTCTTACAAAAATTGGTAGAGGCACGTGAAGGGGCACATGATAGTCTAAATGTGATTTTAAGTGAATAAATGTGATTCATTAGTACACTATATTTTTTTTTTGAACTTCATTAGTACTCTAAATTTTTTTTTTAAAGACATTAGTACTCTAAATTAAATTAAGGGTTAATGGTCAAATTTTTCTCCTATAATAAAAAAAAAAGGATTAATGGTCAAATTAGTCTTATCCTTCCCCGAAAAATATTAAGCGATATCTCCCTACAAATGCATGCAGGTATTCTCTCGCTGAAGGGCGGAACTCCGGCGAACATGCTTAGTGCTAGGCTAGAGCTGACAAGACATGCCAAGTGTAATTTTTAATTAAAATTTTAGTTTTACATGTGTAATTAATAATTAAATTAAATTATTAACTCAAAATTACAAAAAATATTTAACACTAAATTATACATAGAAAAAAAAATTAAACAAATTATTATTCACTGTATTTATCTCCATCATGAGTTCATTTTCATCTACATCATCTTCATCCTCTTCACCTTCATCATTCATCCACCTCAATCCCCACTGCCAAAACCCCCACCCCCACTACCAAAACCCCATCGCAACCCACCCTCACCATCACCCCCAACTACCAAAATCTCAAAAACCAACCCATACCCCAACCCCAAAAACCCAGAAATCCAGTTTCTCCTTCTCCCCTGCATCTTCCCCCAATCCAGAAACCCAGCAACCCAACAACACCAGCCCCCTCTCCCTTCATCCACAACCAACATGAACACCAACAACAACATGAACACCACCAACCCACAACCTTCACCAGCAGCAACAACAACCTCACAAATACCACCCACCATAACCTACAACTTAGCCGATCCATGTCACTTCTACCACCCAACATGAACACCAACAACAACCTCACAACTACCTCTGCCATCAAAACCCACAACGTTCACCCTCTCTACCGAGCCCAAAAAAACAGACGAGGGGTCGAGAAGGAGGGATTGAGGGAAAGAGATTGAAAGAGAGAAAGAGAACCCCAAATCCAACCAGCACACCCTAACCACCACCTAACCTCCAGATTCATCATAAGAGTCCAAAAGTTCTGATTTTGAAATGACCCATCGACAATGGAAGAGGGATTGAGATTGAGACAGCGGGGGAGATGGAGCGGCGCGGTGCGAGGGGCCAAGAAACAACAAAGCGAGATCTAGATACAGCAGACCACCACCACGTCATGCACTTTCCATCGCAAACTCCATAATTGAATTAGCTCTTACATAAGCAACTTTGCTTTATGAGTTCTTAGCATTAAAAAACATTTCTTCTCTCTCATCCAAATTGTTTTATTAATTTATGAGTTTTGTTTTATTATTTTATGGAAATAAAAAGTGTAAATAATGAGGTGTGGTGGGACCAGATGAATAATGTTAAGAACTAAGAACTCATTATTGGAGCAAAATCTACAAAGAACTAAGAATCTAGCATTGGAGATTCTGTAAGATGAGAGAATTGAAAAACCCAATTTTGGGAATGTTCCAATAGGTTTGCTTCATAATTCATATTCTGAGATTCAATTCTTTTAATTGGCAGATTCGTTTCTGTTTCTTTGATTCAGCCTAATCATGTAGATCTAAATTTGTGTAATTTTTAATAGTCTATAATTTTTGTAATTTTGAATTAATAATTTTAATTTAATTCAACGCTTAAATAACATTTTAGTCCTTGAAATTGTAAAGGGAATCAAATTGAGTCTCTGAAAGACTTTCGCATCAAATTAGATCCTTAGATTTGTTTTTAATCAAATTAAGTCATTTTGCTCAATTTTGACCGGTCAACAGTCCAGTGGCAAGCCTAGTCAGCTGAGGATGGTCACATCGACTTTTTCACATCAATTTTAGTCACTTGAAAAATATTTTAATCAATTTTAGTCCATGTTCTTCCACCTTCATCTTATTCATCTTCCTCCATAACTCAAATCCTTAAACCCAGAAGTTTAAAACCTTGAAAAACATATATATTGATCATATTCACCTTGTTCTGCCAAAACCTAGAAAATCAGAGGTAGAAAAAAAAATATGCCACAAACACCAGACACAACTCTAGAACCCTTATAATAGGAGATCCTTTCTCTAACTTTGGAACTTTTTGCTTGCACTCATGATTCTCATCTGATGAGACTTTTAATTCACACCTTACAAATGCTACTACATTATTTGGTCTCTGAAATTCATAACTCAAATTAATGTGGACCTTCAAAGATGGCTCTGTGGTAGCACTAGAAAAGGACAAAGCCATGGTTGCTCCTCCAAAGCCTACAAGAAGGTAGCATGGAAAAATGCTATTTGAAATCTACTAGGAATTAGAAGACCAAACATCAATCTTTCTGCCAAATGTAGAGGGAGCTTGGTAATTGAAACCTTTACCTTATTTGAGAAATGCTGCCACCCCAATCTGGAGCTAGGAACTAGAACGAGTAAAAAAAAGGCCAAATTAAGAAGAAAGAGTTTGAGATTTGTAGACTCTCCTCTTTTCTATTCAGCTTATAGAAACTAGTGTGTCCTTATTTGTGGCTGAAATGTTTTGGGATTTTGATACAGCTCCAAGTGTTTGTCATAGTACTACCCATTTGTGAGGAAGGAAATTAGGATAGACAGTCAGATAGATAATGTGAAATATAAATGTGTATAGATCGATAATGTTAATTTTGCTTAATGTTGGGACTAGAGTGATAAGGGTTCTGGAGTTTTTTTATGGTGTTTGTGGCATGAATTTTTTTTATTGTCTCTGATTTTCTAAGTTTTGGAAGAACAAGGTGAATATAATGAATATATAGTTTTTTTAGAGTTTTGAATTTCTAGATTTAAGCATTTGAGTTATGGAGGAAGAGGAAGAAGAAGGTGGAAGAATAAGGACTAAAATTGATTAAAATATTTTTAAGGGACTAAAATTGATGTGAAAAAGTTCACGTGGTCATCCTCAGCTGACTAGGCTTGCCACTAGACCGTTGACCCGTCAAAATTGATCATAAAGACTTAATTTGATTAAAAAAATTCTAGGGATCCAATTTGATGTGAAAATTTTTCAAGTACTCAATTTGATTCTCTTTACAATTTTAAGGACCAAAAGGATAATTAAGTCTTAATTTGTGTAATTAAAATTTTAATTAAAAATTACAATTGACATGTCATGTCGGCTCTAGCCTGCCATTAGGTATGCTCACAGGAGCTCCGCCCTCTGGCAAAGACTAATACCAAAATGCATGCAATTGTAGGGAGATATTGCGTAATATTTTTTGAGAGGGACTAAATTCAAAACTCACTACAAAGACAATGACTAATTTGACCATTAACCCTTAAATATAATGCATGCAATTGTAGGGAGATATTGCGTAATATTTTTCGGGAGGGACTAAATTCAAAACTCACTACAAAAACAGAGACTAATTTGACCATTAACCCTTAAATATAATAGTCAAGATTTGCTGTGTTAGGGCCCGTTTGATGGTTAGGATAAGATAAAGCAGGATAAGATTAAGGATTGGATAAGGACATGATATAATAAGAGCAGGATAGACTCTTATCATATCCTGTGTTTGAGATGGATATAATATTGAAATATTGGTAGAATATGATACACACAATGAAAAACGTATCAATTTAAAAATACATAATATTTTTTAAAATTTAATTTTCTAAATATTTTTTTTAAGTGATTATTTTATTAAATTTAATTTTTTACACTTTTATAAATGAGCTTATTTTTTAATGTTAACTAAAATTAAATTAATTTTATTAATACGACTATTTAATTTTATAAAGAGAGTCTATTTTAATTAAAATTATTATAACTAATAAGTTTTAACAATTAATCAATTTTTTAAAAATTATTAAAAGATATTATTCATTCAAAAGTAATTTATATTTAAACTATTAATTATAATTATATAAGTAGATGAATAATTTTAAATAATATCATATGACAATATAAATTAGTCTATATTTCCTATTAAAAATTTATATCTCTCTCTCTCTCTCTCTCTCTCTCTCTCTCTCTCTCTCTCTCTCTCTCTCTCTCTCTCTCTCTCTCTCTCTCTGTGTGTGTGTGTGCGCGCACGCTTTTTACCAAAAAATTCAAACATGTGGTCGCAAAATGCTATCCAGCTCTCTTGTTGCGTAGCAATAGAAGCCTGCTCATGCTGCTTTGGCGGCGCTTTTTCGCCTATTGATGGATTTAATCAGCGAAAGTCCCTCAAACTCAATCAATATCAACAACATGTCGTGACCGATGAAACGGTGTCAAATGAGTTGATACCTTCGCCCACCGCAACTCTTGCTGCTTAAAGAAAGGTTTATTTACCTGCCTCCGCCTCTCCCGATGAAACCTTCCTATTTTATTGTTAGTCAAGAATTATTTTGTGTACTTTTTATAATATAAATAACGAAAAATAATGTTAACTAAGTAGTAGCAACTAGTAAGTGATAATGAAAATTTAATTAATTTATACGAGTAAATCCAATATTTTCACCATTTATAAATCAGTTTATTTTTGAATTAAATTTATTAGTAACTAAATTATTTAACTTAACAATAAAAAATAGTAATTGATACGTAATAAAATTAATATTTTATTAAAATAAAAAAATATTATTTGTTAATTAATATTATTATAAATTATACAAAATATAAATATTGAAATTAATTTTGGGTTATGGTAATAAAAAAATAAAAAACTGATATCCTATTCTATTAGAGGATAATTTCTAACCTAACTTTCCGCTCAGGATAACTTTTACACATGATAGACAAGATATGATAAGGGACGAGATATTGTTATACTATCATGCTGGCGCAACAAACAACATCTTACAATAGGATATGATTACTGCTATCTTATCATGTCCACCAAACATGCCATTTAATTAATTTATTTTTTTTCCAAGAAGAGAATAACAAACAAACAAAGCTACACTACAGGATTCGATTCCTGAGAAGTGCGTATGGAAAAACATTTGTTGAGAGACTTAACGTGATCTCAAAGTCTCGGGAGATTAGTCTTATGGTTGCCAGTTGTGGGAATACTTGGAAACAAAAAAAAAGAGATCCGAGACATTTTCTAGGCTAAACATATTATTCTTTTCCCATAGCATACAGTCACAATAGCGTTCCAATCCTAAGAGAGCATGGCTCGGACTCGAGCAATAGTATCCCTCGCCCAATAAGAGGATATATCCATGGTGCTCTAAAAGATTTGAACCACATTGGCACAATCTGGAATAAAAGAGACATCCCGATAGCGCAAACTCAAGCATGTTGCATCCCAAACTCTATAGCAAGAACCTCGATGAGGTATGTATGCACTTATGTGGCCAAAACGAAGTCAAACTCCGGAGACCCAAGATCCATGAATATTATGTCAAGTGATCATTTTCATATCTAGTCTAATATATCTTATTTTTGTATATTAAATTGCTCCCATAATTTTTTAGTTGAATGTTACCCCTATGAGCAATAAAATTCTTCCTACCAAATATTTAACCAATAGCATTCATAGAGACTCAAACCTGAAACATTTGTGTAGTTCTTGTGATTGGCTACATTTTGCTTAAAACATGATGTGCAACCATATGTTCCAACATCTGGAGCAACATGTTGTGTTTGTGTATGTTGGTAGTTCAATCACTGAAATCAAGTTGTTTGTTGGGCTGCTGACTGTATGGTGATTCAGAAGAGTTATTCTATGTTGTGTGTTTTATCTTCTGAAGGCGTGTTTGTTTTAATCTTGGCTGAAGTAACAAGATTGATAACGTGTGAACCAAGTATATCTCAAAGTTTGAATTTAAACTTACTTGGTTCTGTTATTTAATTCTGGTAAGATTTGATTCCTTGAAGATTCTTTCCAGAAGTGTTTTAGTGGACTCTTTGACGTGCGGCCCATTGAAGATCAAAGCCTCGTTTGAACGTCTATATAAAGGAGCTTATAAACCCTAGCTAGTCAGGGATTCTGAGGGAGATATACTGATCTTAGGGTTTATTATTTGTGAGTCCTCTTTTGAGTTTTGTACCAACTTAGTGCTTTCGTTCATCAAAGTACTGAGTTGATTTGTTTAGTTGAGTTGTAATCTCATCAAACTTGTTTATTGATAAACATGTCTTGATCGCTGTGGCAATGGTCATTAGGGGTTAGAGAAAGTTTTCTCATAGCTTAGAGGAGAAGGGCTAAGCTAGATTCACTTATGTAATAGTGGTAGACATAAAAGAGGCTCTATACTAAGGGGGAGTACTTAGGTATAGGAGGGACTTTCATGTGACCTGAGAGCTATTATTTGATAGTGAATTGACTCCTGGATTGGTATCCTCCAGACGTAGGTGATGTTCACCGAACTGGGTTAACAACTCCTTGTGTTTGTTTGTTTAACTGTTTGTTTATTTTTAATACTCTGATTGTGTTTTGTTGTGCTACACATTGTTGCAACATTGTGTATCACATCTGTCCTAGGTGAATACGAATTACAATTTGTTTAAGCTAGAACAACTCTATATCAGTTGATCTACACGCTTGATGATATAGTCCAATATATCTTGATGTAATCTAATTTATTTAATAAAACATTAAAAAGCAAGGAAAGCTCTATAAGGTATCACTCCCTCATGCAATAGTTCTAAAGCACTCCTCATCCAACCTACTAGATATAGTAACTTTCCAAATTAAATCAATTAAAAAATGATAACTGAATTTTAAATATCATTAAGAGGTAAATAACTTTTTTTAAAATTAACAAATCAAATATTTAAAAAATTGTTATCTTTCAAAATTCCATCAATTATATTTTATATAAAGAAAGATCTCCTATTTAAAATTTGGTTGTCTTTTAATTTAAATCAGATATCAGGGTTTTTAAAACAATATAATCATGCATTAAGGCCAGATCGGTTGAGTTTCTCGTCTTTGTCGACTTATGTGTTAACGCCTTTCTGTTTCCAACGGCGGTGCCTTGGCGTCCTTTCGGTGACTCTTCTCCTACCCAACAAGTGTTTGGGTGGCTTGGTATGCCGCTGCGGGGTCTCCTCACGGTTTTTTGGCTTGTGGGTTGCTGTTAGGGGCAGCTTTTCATCGTTGGTGGTGACGGAAGCGGTGCTCTAGAGGTTGTGGGTGGTAATTTGTGGCTGGCTGGCTCTAAGAGCGAGGTTTTTGGAGCGAATTTGTTTCCTCTTGCAGAGATGGTTGGTTCAATTTTTTGGGTTGAAGGGTGTCTTGGATCGTGCGTTTTTAGGTGTTTCGATCGGCCTACTCTCCGTGATACTTTATTGTGGAGGGAGCTCTAGCCGTGTTTGGTTGATTAATTTCAAGAGTTTTTTTAGTGTTGCAGCTTTGGATTTGGACGTGGAGTGGGTCTTTGGTGTTGTGGGTGATGATTGTTGGTTTGTTTGTTGGGTCTTTTATTTGCTTAACTAGATGTAGGGATTGCAATGGGTCTTTGACCCATAGGATACCCGCAAAAAATATCCACTATGGGTAGGGTATAAACCCGCTAGATGGGTATGGGGTTGGGTATGGGTAATTACCCGCAAAAAGTAATGGGTATGGGTACTATAGTACCCAACCTGCCCGATACCCGCACACACATATTGTTGTTATTATTATTATTATTATTATTATTATTATTATTATTATTATTATTATTATTATTTTTATTATTGTTATTTTTAGTATTATATGAACAAATTAACTTAAGCTATAGCTTTCAAACTTAATTATTTTAAAAAATATGTGACTATTTAAAGTATTCATAATCATTACTAATTTACTCCCACTTATTTTTAAAATTAGTAAGTTAATAACCTACAACTTTAGAACTATATTATAAATTCAAAATTAAAAATTAAGTTATATCTTTCTTGCTTATTCGTTCTAAAAAAATATATTCTTAATTGAATGATTTTATTTGTTACGTAGATAATCTTTTGTATTTATATTATTGTTTTTTATTTAAAAAGTTAGTTGTATTTTTTGTTTTCTATTAAAAAAAATAGTGAAAAATATATTTTGGTTAGCTAAATTGCGGGTAATGGGCACGAGTACAGGCATATAGGTACCCAGAGGGTACGGGGACGGGTATTCAAGTTGCTACCCACACGGGTATGTGGGCGGATACGGGTAATTTTTTAAAACGCGAGTATGAGAATGAGTACTATAGTACCCTACCCAGACCCTACCCATTGCCATCCCTAACTAGATGTGTCTCGGTGTTGTGGGTGTCGAACGACTTATGTCGTTTTTTTGACTTTATTAGGGCCTTTTCTAGTAGAGTAGACTCTAGGGTTTTTGGTCTTTAAAAGCTTCCTTGTGTTGCTTACCAGCTTTTGTTGGTTAGGTTATTATACCCATGTTGAGAGGGGTTGTTTCTCAACAAGTTATATTTATATATATCTATTATTCTCCTTTCAAAAAAAAATTAACTTAAAGTAGGCATAGAAGTCAATACATCAATTAAATAGATTGGTACATGGGGAATTTCTTCCACATACTTAATCAGTGTAGTGGAAGTATTCAAAGCTAAAAAAATTGGCTACAAAATTGCTCAAAGAAAAAGTAAATCAAAAGAAACTAAAACGTACAATCAATTTCTAAAGTTCTTCTTTAATTTTTATTTATTTAGCCAATCAGTTATTTAAAATTGGGTACTTCTATCACATTTCAAAATGAGGAATTATTTTTTTGAAAGTCAAAATGAGGAATCTTATTCGCCGTCTCCCGCATACCCATTTTTATTTATTTAGCTAAATGATTGATACCCACCGTTTATAACGAGGAAAAAAGAGGACAGTTATTTATTCCATTAATTTACTTTTTTAGTTTGTTCAACGGTGGAGAAGAAGTTACTCGCCCTCTTGAAGAACAAAGTACTTCAAAATTCAAATTTTATGTTCGAATATTGTTTTATGGGATATCTATATGCATATATGTCCATTAATTATCAAGTGGTTTAGTTGGAGGCATTAATTGGGAGATGCTGCCGAAATTTTGTCGAAGTTTAAAGACATACTCCCTCCGTTCCTTATCAATTGTAACCTTTGAAGAAAAAAAGATTTTCTTATATATTTGTCAACTTAGAGTTTCAATAGAGAATTAATTAATGTTTTTCCAAGAAATACCCTTACAGAAACACTAAATGAAGAAAGATAAAATAAATTTTAAAGTGTAACATAGGAAAACAAATAATACTTTTATGAAAATCAACATAATTAATTGTTTTTCTTAATTTGTGTGAACCTTCTTTTCCTGAACAAATAAATAGAAACGGAGGGAGTAGGATTTAAAAACTGAATTATTAACTAAGTTTAGGAAGAGTTTATTCTTGAATGATATAGGGTTATATACTTATATACCTTACGGAAAAGGAATTATTGATTGAGTATAATCAATTTTCTGATTGTAATGAATTGCACGAACATGTAGAAAAATGGATTACACTTGAATGTAAGATAGATTGTATTCGAGAAAGAGATGTTAAAAAAGAGTTTATCACTACAAGAAAATTGATATTTACCGGAGGTCCCAAAATCTTTAATAATTTTCTCTACTTACCAACGACATAAGGATTAGATCAGTGCCAAAAAAAGAAATCTCATTTGACTGCTTGAATCATAAAAAATAGGCGGATTTTTTAGAAGAAAATTGGCGGAAATTTTATCGATGGTTTAAGTCATTGGTAAATATTAGCGTGAATCATGTTTGATGGTTGTAACATCCCGCACTCTCACCGATCAGGTAATGACCTTATAATCAGTAGCTTAACCCTAGAATCAGGAAATAGGTTAGGTTTAGGGTTTTGACTAACTATATAAGTATATGTGTGTGTGTGTGTGTGTGTGTGTGTTTGTGTGTGTGTGTGTGTGTGTGTAAATGTGTGACATAGCATGTGTGTGTACATTAGGTTAGAAATATGCATAGTCGGACAGTCGGCGAGACGATTAGGTCAACCGACAATAAAAGTACCAAAGACATGGTCGTCATAACCCCGATAAGGGAACTCGAGAAGCTAGGAATATAAAGACACTCTGATCAGATCTCCTGACAGTACGAATATATTGTCTCGGATCGATCAATAATTGGGTCTAGTCAGAAGACTAAAACCCTAATAACTCAGAAGATATGGCACTGGCCTTTGAGAAGGGAAATTCACTCTCAAGTAACCAGTACCAAGCGTGAATCAATAGCCCTTTCGTCCCGATCTGAAGACATAATATAATAATTGGCCAACTGGTGCAAGGTAGCACTATTCATCCATGATGATAGGTACTATTCATCAATAGTAACCAGCCATAATGAATTCCATTTCCCATAAACCCTTGCCTGCATATAGCCTGGACGTGGCAGAGCCCACATGAAGCCTGGAATCAGAATTATTAAGCTTCATGCATGAAGCCTCATTGATGGTGCAACTAGCTTAAGGCTTAAGCTTGATTTTCAAAATTAAACACTCTACAGCCTATAAAATGGCATCCACTGAAGCCACTGAGCCCTCAGCAATCCATTCCAACTCTTAGTTCAATCTGAGACTGACCAGAGAGCTCCAAATTACCCAAAACTCGAGAAGAGCTTCACAAACTTCTTCTCTTCAATTCTCTTAATCCTTTGAGAGTTAGTGAGTAATTCTTGTCCCATTGAGTTTCAGGAAGGGAGAGGAGTCGATCGAGGTCGATTTTGTGAAGTTCTGGGCTAGAAAAGCATGAAGACGACGAAGATTCATCATCTCTGGCGAGACCACCGACCTGCAACTCCCAATTTCAAGCAACTCAGACCACACCAGCACCACCCACCACCACCGTTCCTTTTCTCTCAACGAGTAGAACACGACCCAGTGCTCAGACAAGGCAATCACAGAACTCACCGCCGGCGAGTTCATCTTCTCAGGCAAGCTCCAAACTGTGAGTTGCCCAGATTTTGTCATTCTTCATTATTTTTTATTCTAAAAGCATCCCTAAGTGTGTTAGAGTAATTTTGGGAAGCTTTAGACTAGTTTTGAGCCTTGAAACCTTAGGAAATGAAGCAACCCATTCGAAGACCATCAACCTTGGTTTTCTCTTTGAACTTTTGGCAGTGTAATAGAGCACCGTGAGGCTTGCATTATGCTTCTGGAACATATTAGAGTGTGTTAGAATGTCCAGAAAGGCTCTGAGAAGGAAAACCCCAATTTCACTTTCTCGGGTAGCCTTTGAAATAGGAATTTGAGACAGATTCTTTGCCCAATAGCTTCTGAAAATTGTTTAGCTAGTCTCAGAAGATAGAAAACAGTAGGAATCGAGCCTTAGAGCTAAGTTATAAGCTAAGTATGCATGAATCTTAGTAGCCAAGTAAGCTTTGAATTTATGGAAGCCTAGGATATGAGATATGTTTAATCATCATAATATGACCTTGATAATGTGTTAAGGACTTAATTTGGGATGATTAGAAGTCATAGGTTAATAAGGGAAGGACTTAGTAAAAAGATAGTAAGGGCAATAAGTTTAAAGGCAACCTTAAGAAATAATTATGAGTAATTAAGCATAATCATGCATAGATTAACCTAATTAGTTGATTAATGAACCTTGTCATAACCTGAGTATGACCTATGATGCAGAGAAAGAAGGCTTGGAGCCTTAAGACCCTCAATTGTTAAGAATTCAAGGTAAGGGGGGGTTAGACAAGACCTTTGTAAGATCAAGTTTTGATCTAGTAGTACAACTCTATGTTTTGATGATTACATGTTAACTATTATGTATGAACAATTATGGTACTCTAACGTTGTTTTCTGAGTGTTCTAATGACAGGCCATGACTCTGGTCTTATTTCACATAATTCAGAAGCACTTTGCTAAAAGAGTAACCTCTGCAACGCTTTCGCACGTACTATGTTCAATCTGAACAGTAGATCAAGCTTTAGAAGATCTGAAGATTATAAAGCTCTGATATGGATTCAGTTCACTAGAAGCTCTGAAGGATCAGACGCTCTGAAGGATCAGAAGCTTTGAAGGATCTGAAGCTCTGAAGGTCCAGAAGCTCTAAAAGTCCAGAAGCTGAGTAGTGAAGATTCTGAAGTCCAAGAGTAAGCTGGCTTTGAAGACCAAGTACTTATCCTCTGAGTTTAGAAGCAGAAGGTACAAAGGTCAGAGGATCCAAGCTTCCTTCTGACTCTGATCACCAAGCTTCACAAGTTCCAATATGAAGCATCATTCTGATCAGAAGTCAACTAGGATAAAGGTCATGTCACTATCCAAAGTACAAAAGCAATTGTACCATTCCTGACGACCTTACCTAACTTATTCAGCCACAGGAGAACTTGGAAAACCCAGATCTGCCCTCCAACGGTAGCATTCCATGCACACTTCCAAACCTAATTCCTTGGAGTATATAAAGAGGCTGAAGATGAAAGATGCTGCTTGAAGAAACTTTGTAGAAGCTCACACGAAATCAAATATTCTCTCAAAGCATTCTTTCTTCACATTGTATTGAATGTGTTTACTATTAGCTTTCTAAGAAGCATTTCTTTGTAAACCCAAACCTTCAAACAGTTGTTTGATTTTCCTTTAGGAGACTAAGGTTGGTCGGATCCTAGAGAAGACTAAGAGAGTGGATCTTAGTGATAGCTAAGTCAATGTATTGTTAGTCACTTTGCAGGTAGCAAGTGCAGTTGTAACAAACTCTGATTAGTGGATTGCCTTCATTCTAAGAAGGAAGAAATCACCTTAACGGGTGGACTGGATTAGCTTGAGGGATTTATCAAGTGAACCAGGATAAAATCATTTGTGTGCTTTCCTTAACTCTTATCTTAGCACTTTTATCTTTGGTGGTTGAAGAGATTTAATTAAATCTCAAGTGGGTCGAGTTTTAGTTTTAAAACGCTATTCAAACCCCTCCTTTCTATCTTTTTTCATACCTTCAACCTTGTCTTGGTACATGACAGATAAGTAATCGTTAAGATGATAGAAATCATATTGTTATTTACTTACTTGTTATGCATTGCAAGTTTTAAATGTTATGCTGAATGGAATGATGCTGAATAATGTGCTTGTGATTCATAATGCGAATTACTTGTGTATGATTGTAATGTTGCACCTCTAGAAAGATGTTAAACTACACTATGGAATAAAATGGTACTTAGGATTATGGCCTTTCGGCTTGACATAATAATGTGCATCTGAAGTATAAGGGAAGAGGAAAATGATTCACCGGCTTAATGTGACACTGATACTTGACTTGAAAAATGAGACCTAACCATAACAAGATAGGAAATCACCCTTAGGGAGTTAGAATAATTAATGGAATTGAATAATTTTGTTGGATAATTCAACAAAAGAAGTAAAGTACATAACCATTACCGGAATGAATGAGATTTCCTGTTTTAAAGCCCGACTACTTGATCTTTTATGGATCTCACCTTCTCAAGACTTGAGGTGTACTTACTCGAGGAGTAAGGTACGGATGCCAATTTCTAGTTCGCTAGAAATACTAAGGAGGATCAGGGGGCGATGGTTGATGTTTGTAAGACAAATCTTTTGAGCGACAAGGAGTAGGAAAGTGTTGTCACTATCACTATTGAGAGTGGGAATACAGAGACGCCAATGGTAGTCTTGTTCAGAGATGAATAGACCCAGGACTTACACGACGACTCTACCTCTTTATCAGCTACTAGCAGGGTCTAGGAGATCGGCCTGATATGAAATATCAGGGGTCATATAGTTGTGTATTTCTGTCAGTGAGCTACTAAGCGATCATTGTCTGGTAAGGAGTGGACTGTCAGGAATGTCCATGTTCCCGAGATGACTTTCCGAAGTATAAGAAGCTAAGGCTTCGGGCCCTAAAACATACTCATCACATGACAAATAATATAAAAATGTTGACGAGGAACCCTCTACTTCAAAGAAGTTGTGAGGGAGAAGTCCAACCGAAGGACGAAGGTATAAGGCGATAAACACTCATGATGTTTTGTATTCTGTGTGTGATTGCTGACATGTTTGTATCCAATGGTATGTTGACTTGAGTTTTAACGTTTATTTTATTTTCTATGTATCTTGTGCATTGTCGCGTTTGACTTTTTACCCATAACATATCGCAGGTTGAAAGATGAACCATTCCTCGGTGATCGCCATTCACGCTAATTTTCCGGCTCGCACTAGCTGGCAAATTGAGCCCAACTCAGAGTTTTGTTTCTACACTGGACTTACCCTGTTGTGGTGCAGGTCTCCAGGAACTAATGATATGCGTTACCAAGTGACTATACCCATGGCATTCTCTTTTTATATGCCGCGGCAAGCTAGGAGGTTTCGTCCACCGGCACGTGATCCACCACCGCCACACTGCAGTTTGGGGAGGATCCTATACCTCATGGAGAGCTTGTTCAGGCTACACTGATACAAGTGAGGAGTCCCCAACAACCATTCGATTACGGTCAGCCGTCCCGAGAGTTTGTGGGTTCCCCCCACAGAGGAATGCCCCATGCTTCAGGACAACGACCCGCAAGAGCGTTTGATCACCCATTTTATCCAGAGAGGCTAGGGTGTATAGATAAAGGTTCATGAGGTATGAGGGTTTGGGTGGAAGAGTGTTAGTGCTAGTCCAGGCCGAGGGGAGCAGCGAGGAGAAGCAGGAGGACATGGGAATGGAATGAAGCCAAATGGTCTGATGAAGTTTATTCTACTTTCGTTTAATTTGAGTTTGATGATGATGCCTAATGATGACTTGTGTGTCCTCTATTTGAACAATTTTAATTTGTTTGTGTACTATGTAGTGGCCTCCGGTCACGTATGTGGTGTGATACATGTTTAATTTTAGTTTCAATCATGTATGCTTAGACAATGTTCATTCACCTGAAGGGATGAAGGGAACTCTTAGACAGTTCGCTGTCTTAGTGATCCCTAAAGCTAAGAGTAAGTTAGTGAGATTTAGAAATAACATAACAAAAAGAAATGTTGTTCCTTTGTTATGATTGTTGTAACATCCCGACTTGACGACTGGCCTCACGGTAACAACACGAGTCTTTTCAGCGCGCTTTGTCCTCACTTGCGCACTTCCCGGGAAAACTTCCCAGGAGGTCACCCATCATAATATTGCTCCAAGGCTAGCACACTTAACCATGGAGTTCTTATGAGTTGGGCTCCCGAAAAGAAGTTGCAACTTGTTGTTATGAGTAGTACCAATCAAATCTTTTATGCCCTCCTCAACTGTATAGTCCATCCCTATACAGTCTCGGAATACCTCTTGTTCGGGTGTGAAATCGGTTCATTCATGTGCCCCTCCGCCTAGAAGCCTGTCAGGAGCCGCTCCTTGTCCGTGCCTCACTGCACCGGCGATCACTCCCCGCCCTCGCCGGCCCCGGGCGTCACAATTGTCTACATTTTAGCTAATGTATGATGTGTGCCAACATGTCGGACACGATGTCATAACATCTTGACTATGACATGTGTCCCTGCGAATCTGTTGTGAGTTGGCTAAGTTATCTGTGAAGCGTTGCTTTGATTACATGGTAATCAAGTTAGGGTTTTGTTGGAAGCTTCTGTGTGCTGCCAAGGAATATTCTTTGTGTAATCAAACCCGGTTCAAGGGGGTTTGATTTGGAGATATTTTTGGAAGTTTTTATCTGCAACTGAAAACGTATCTTTGAAGATTTTATGCAAATCTGTTTCATTAACAACTTCCTGATTTTAGTGTGGACTCTTTGCTTGCCCAAGCCCATTGAAGACAAGGCCTGGATGACTGCTACTTAAGAAGACCTAAACCTAGTTGCTAGGTGTGGCTTCATGTTGAGTAAATTAGGGTTTACTCTTGTCAGTTCACACTTGTATTGTTCTCTTAACAGCTTTATGTTATTCTTCTAAGCTGAGGGTTGTTTTGTGAGGTGTTTGATCTTGAGATCGTCTTTACTCTCATTGTAAGAGATTAATCACTGTGGCAGTGATTGTGTGTGAGAAAGTGAGAGGGGATTCTCATACTTAGGGGGAGACCTAAGTAATAAACCACGGGTAGGAATAAGTAGGAAAGGCTGTGAACAGGGGTTGTTCAATTAAGACCTTTTGTGTACTTGATTCTCTATAATAGTGGATTATTTTTCTCGGGCTGAAGCCCTCTAGATGTAGGTGATGTTGCACCGAACTGGGTTAACAATTCTCTGTGTTCTTTACTGTTTTTGTTGATTTAATATTGTGTTGTTATCTGCTGTACGTTGTGCCAGATGTCCTAGACATTTGGTTCGACATCTATCTTGTGCGTGAACCAGAATTTCAAGAAAAAACAAATTTACGTCGTGTCGCTCGCTCCTGAGGTGATAGGAGTCGGGTGAAGTCGTCACTCATGGAAGGGGACGCGACAATGGTCCAATTTCTACCAAGTTAGTGGTAATTTTTAACCTTCACTAATATTGGTGAAAAATATTTTGTAGTGGGATTAGCTGTTGATGCATTTCTAACGGCCGTTACCAATGGTTATGGTCGTTGGAAAATATGTGCCACAAAAATCAAACTCGAATCTTTATCATGAACTAAGGTATACTGATGGTTTAAGCCATTGTCAATTTACCAACAACTTTTCATTGCTAGATTATAAATACCTAGTCAAAACTGTCAGTACATTATTGATGGTAAAGTTCGTCGGTAACATATAAGATTTTGAAAAATGTCATTTTTAGGATTTCTTTCATTTTTGCAATTGCAGTATGCATTATGAGCTTTCGGGTTACTTTCTTACTCGGTCATTTTTTTCTTTTTGATATTTTTATTTATAGAATTATCTTATTTCTTATTTGATTGTTTTGTATTGTGAGGCTCCTTGCATCTAAAATTGTTTATACTATTCATGTTTTAATATTTTTTTTGGTAACATGGAGGGGCATGGCCCCGAAAGTGAAACAACGCTAAACTAGAGGAGCAAAAAGAGCAGCTTGAGCCGCCTCCACATCCTGGTATAACAGATGACGACACTCCGCAAGCAGAGAAAGCAGAACCTGGGTCCCAAAACCAAAAACATGAGCAGACTTAGCTAAGCTATCCGCCACAAAATTGGCCTATCTCAAAACATGATGGAACTGGACCTCCACTCCATACGGGACTGCACGACTAATAGCCCCCACCATCTCCAAATATGAATTAACCACCGCAATCGCCTCCGCTGAATGACTCTCAATGATGACCTTAGGACAGGACCCACTCACAAGTACTTCCAACGTGATCTGGATGGCCCAGAGCTCCGCCATCAAAGAATTAGAAGTCCCTAACCTCCTGCAAAAACCTTGAAGCCAATGACCAGAGCTATCATGAAGCACACCGCTGCATGCCGCCTCGCTGGTACCCCAAACCGAGCCGTCCAAGTTCTACTTCACCCAACCAATCCCTATTCATGTTTCAAAATAATTGAAATTTAATTATTAAATTTATATTTTTATAAGATTTATGAAAGTTATATATATATAATTATAAAATTAGAATTGTACATTGTGTTATTAAGTTATATCTAGAGTTAGGGTGCATATAAATTGAGGGTCACTAAATTTACTTTCCAATTAATTGATTGTTCATATAAATAAATTGATATAAATTAAACAAATTTTAACACATGATCCATCAGATGGTCGTGACCCTGTCCAAATGAAGGCTCATGCCCTTTGTAAGTCTTCTTCTTTTGTGAAGAGGTCCCAACTCAAGAATCATGTTCGTGGTGCTATGATTGGCGCTTAAAAAGCATCCATACTCTCATCCGCCAAATGTTTTGATACCCGATCCTCCTCATTTCATTCCATCAAGCACATTCATGAATTCATCAAGAAAATGTCTAAGAGGAATTGAAGCTCGACAAAGCATATCCTCATCACACATATTTGAACCAACTCCTTCACTATTTGACATCAATGATTGTATTTATCACAGTGAAGGTGAAAGTTGGGATTCTGTTGAGCTAAATAGGAAGATCGATGGAGATCCTCGACATGCATGGGATATTCTTCGTGATGAGCAGGGTAGGCCAATGATTTACCTAGAGACCCGCAAGAATTTTGACTTAAATCATAGCAATATTTATATTGTATCAACGTTATAGCATTTTTTGCAGCTGTTTACCTGGTCGAGACAAACAGATGGAATCAAAGTAGGATCTACAAACTGGATTTAGAGCCCTCTTGAGTTCTTTGGTGAAAATGTTTATGCACTGTTGTGAATTTTGTTAAGAAAGTGAGTGCGAAGAAGTCAAAAAGCTTAGAGCGTAAAATTAAAGGAAACGATGAAGAAAAAGTGAAAAAGCGCAAATTAGAGTGCAGAAAGAAGCAAATCGAATAAGAGAAAGTACAAATAGGAAAGAAAAAAGGGTTGCACCGACCAAGAGCACCCCCTCGAGTAAAAGCTTCTACAGCCGGTTGACCAAAATGAGGACCCCAAATTGCATGAGCAATAGGTCTTAAATGTAATGTCTCACTATTGCCGGGATAATGGTCTCCATCTTCATATCCACGATGAGATTCAAATATTTATTCTTAGAACGTATTGGTTTGACCCTATAGGCGGAACCACCACCCCATAGCATGTTTTATCGTTGTAGTAAAGGTCGTAATGCCTGAGAAATCATTACCGCAGGGCATGGGGGGGGGGTCATAAGCGTCTATCTTAAATCAAAATACTTAATATCATGGCGATACATTTATACAAAACTTCTACCCCGAGCCTATTTGACCGCTATACATCGCTAACATCAGAAAATAGGATAATTTGCATTCTCGAGCAATCGGCTGAGCCCACCAAAGCACGAAAGCCAGGATCTTTTAGAAAATTGAACATACTCTTATTGTTCCCCACTTCCCCTGTCACTGTGTGTCTCTTATGTGTTGGAAATATTAGGAAGATAAGGCTGCGCCGTGGACGAACCACTGCCTTGAAAGCAAAAATTCCGGCAGACCTCCGGTGCAATCCATTGCCGAGTTTGCTCCCCAAGGTTAACACAGCCGCATGTAAGGCACTGTGCACTCAGAACTTAAACATGCTAGAATCTCTACAATAATGCTCAGAATAACCAAAGGAGACGAAAACACGTTTTGTATTTTGTATATCTATCAATCTTATTCTCACTTATGCCTACATAAAAACCAATGGACATCACATCTCTTCATACTCCCTTGATCAAGTCCAACCAATCTATACTAGCCATAATATAGTCGTACCCATCCCATGCTCTTCCAACGGCCATCAGCTCATGATGATCACATTAAAGGGTGTTTAAAACCATAAAAATGGGTTTTAAGACCAATAAAACACCAAACTGTAATTGATATAAAACTGAATCAAGCTATTCAATATTTGATAGAGTAACAGAAAAAGAGAATAAAGATGAATTAAATTTCTTGCATGTCATCATTCCAAGTTTCCAACATTATGTATGGGGACATATAGCTTGTGGAGATTTTTCGAGCAAAGAATTGTGAACATTTATTTAGTCTTTCTAATTAAGTCTTAAATAGAAGAAGATCCTAGCTTTACATTGATTCTAAATGCACCCTTTGAAAAACTGCTTGAAACCGCCATCTTCCATGCGTTCAATGGCACTGATGAGTGATGAATATAGTCCAATATATGGTCATGGAATAAAAGCTTGGTCAATGCATGTATTTCATATCAATAAAAAACTATTCAAATCCATGGTATAGGGTCTTAGACATTCAAATATTTAGTGTCGTACATGTATATCCTAGGGCTCCCCAAGTATTTGAAGATCTACAGGGAAGCTTATAAAGAGACAAAATTAAAACCTTACATAAATAGTTAAACTTGACAAATGGGTAGGTAAAAGTGTCTTGCTTAATTCAATGCTCTAGATGGACGAATATGAGAAGTTTGATTTGGTGTGTGCCCACTGCTTTTGTAGAATAATCCTTCATCCTACTCAATAACTACTTGGCAATGACACAGATCCAACTTGGTTAAGCGGCCACAATTCATTCCTCATTTTTTATCATTGTAACAAGGTCAAAACTACTTCAAACTAATCCAACTCAGTTTAGTGGTTCAAATTCAAACCGTACAACTCCACCGAAAAGTGTTTAAGATAGTGGCTAATAACCAGGAATATTACCAAGTAATCCAAAACAACAGTAGTAATATTTTTTTTAAACCAGCAACAGTAGTACTAATTTTTTTTTGGTACATAACAACAGTAGTACTAATAAAGTATTACCTCAGATTAAGAAAAACATGTTTCTTAAATTAAAATGAGTATTCTCTGAGCAAATAAATTTAAGCACATAAGAAAGTACATTGTAAATAAAATAGAATAATACTAGCTGTAAAAATATAATTCATGGATAGACCAATTTTTAACATACGTCATCATAACTGCACATAAAATATATAACACGTAAGTATTTTTTTATATGCAAATGTTAGTAGCTGTTAATTATTAGTAAATTAATTCCTTCGTCAGAATTTAAACCTTAACTTTTCACCCTGCAACTCCCTTCATTTCCCTTAATTTACTAAGTGAGCAACCCTTCCCCATATAACGTAAGTTTTTAAAAATGTTTGTTGGCATGAAGCTTCACTCAAACCTCAGGAACTATATTTTATGTTGACCATTAGAGCATGTGAAATCCGAAAAGGAAACAAACTTCAACTAGCCAGCGACAAATTCTTCAGTCTCTTTATGTTTGTTTTGCCTTCCAACTGGCTCTCATCGAAACCTTTTCCATGCTGAAATTGCTAGCTAGGTCTGTTTTTTAATATCTCAATGTTCCTATACTTGGCATAGATAACATTTACGTTCCCATGCCACATTTAGTTGACGTAGAAACAGAGCAAGCTTGCACCCAAATTATGCACGGATAAGATCTTTTGTTAATTAATGCTCCCACTGACTTGGGAGCTTTGCCGGGCTTTCCCTAGCTTTTATTTTTTTATTTTTTATAGGCAAATGTTAGTTGTTAGTAAATTAGTCATCCTCAGGGTTCGAATCCTAAACCCTTCACCTTTCATCTCACCCAACCCTTATGTCCTCTTACCACTTGAGCTATCTTTCGGAGACAGACTTTCCCTAACTAATTTATGGTCCACATACATAATTGAGCATAAATTCAATTAAATGAGTATTTTGATGAGGAGACAAATTAACAATGAATGGACACACTCAAAGCGTGATAACATGAGAAAAATCTATTATTAATAGCTATTGTGGATCATAACACGAGAGACAAGACAAGGAACGAACTAGATAGGGGATCATATCATGATATAGATAGATATAGATGTGTTTAGTAGAGTAGTAGTTATAATGGACTATTGTAAGCTTATTGGTGTAAATAAAGGGTTTATTCCTCTATCAGATCATTGTATCCGACTTATGGGATCCGGTTTAACTATTTTTCCTGTTGGGTGTCTAAGTGTGTGATAAACTATAAGTATCACTAAGACTTCAGTTCTATTTAAGATATGATGCATATGCTTATGTGCATGGGCGGATCTACTTGGAAGTGAGGGGGTTCAAATGAACCCCCTGAACAAACTTTTTTTGCACTTAAACCCTTATATAATATATTTTTTGAACCCCTTGAAATTTTTAGATCATACTAGTAGACCAAGTTTTGCACCTATTTGCACTAAAGACTTACCATCACTTACTCCTCTCACTCTCTCACACACACACGCACTCAGTCACTCACCCTCTTTCTCTCGCTGCCCTAAGTCCCACTCAATTGAGATGTGAGAACTGCAATCAGAATCATCGTCTGCAAAATAGTTCAATCTCAAATTATGTTTCCTTTGTTTAATTTTTCTGTTTCGATTTAGATACTTAATTCTTGAAGACAATCGAATTATTCATTTATCTGATATTTACTGAATTGGAAACGTTCAATGAGAATAATATATTTTTCTGGTGTTTTCAGTTTAGATTTCTCACCTCAGTTGGTCAATTTAAACTAAGATATTTTGCATGTGCATATATACATAAATATTAATGAATCATACATACATATACATGTGCATATATACATAAATATTTGCAGATACAAAATTTCAAATGACAGGTATTTTTTCCTCTGTTTTTATTTATTTGGGCTGCTATTTTCATCAGTAAGTAAAATGATAAGAGAAAGTCGCTTTTATATATTTCTGCAAGTCTTATGTAAGATTTAACTTTATTCAGTTTTCCTTTGATTGAGGGGAGAAAAGGATCGCTACTGCTCGTGTAAATTGTTCAACGATTTCATAATATGAAATCACGTAGATGACAACTATGACTTGTATAATTTCTTATGTATAAACATATTAAAGTTGTATTTAATTATATTTTTACCGATGTTTTCATGTGAAAAATTTGAACCCCTGATCGGGGGTCCTGGATCCGCCACTGCTTATGTGATATGTGAATATATGTTGTGTGCTGGTTAATTGAGACTCAAAGTTTGGTTTCTTTAAAAGCAAATCTGAAGTTTTCAAAAAAGTATTGTGTATTTAGTAAAATGATAAAGGGGAAGGGAATGAATTGGGTATAAAAAAAGGCTGACCCTATATCTATATAATTCCCTTGTTCTAAGGCATCTTGAAGTACAAACTAGGTTGAATAGTCTTGATTTGCCATAATATCATGTGTGGAAAGTCCTTACAACTTCACATATGACGTTAGTCAAAGTTGCTTCGGAGTGAAATGAAGTTTTCAAGGCAGACTTCGTTAGACGAAGCTGCTTGAACTTAATAGTGCTTGAATAAATTTGTTCATGGAATTTCAAAACACTACAGTTAAGTACTTTTTTTGGTAAGCCAAATAGAATTAATGACATAAGGGGTGCAACAACCCCCAAGAAAATACAAATAAGGGGATGTTAACAACAAGTACTACATTCAAGTACTTACATACATGATATCCTTATAACTTATGTATTATAATCAAAACATACTTAAGGGACTTTTAGGTATATACTCTTAGGCTTAACCGCGTTGGCCTAGCCGACGCTATTCATCGACTATAGAGTTGACCTATACGATCGATCAACCCTAATTATTATGGATTTGCGTCAACTGTAATGGAAGCGTACATGTTTTTTATGACTTAGAGCCGCCTACGTTAAGTTTAGACCCGACCAACTGCAGAAATCGACGTTATAGCATTAGTTTAAGCCATTTATCGTGAGCCTCGATACTAATGCTAAATTGACTGTAGCGTCAACTTTTACCTATTTAGTGTCTTCTTTTGACCGATGCTTATTAGCATTTTTCTTTTCGTGATGCTAGTTAACACTTTTCTTGTAGTGATCGAGAGGAAGATGGAGATATTTTGCCCTGACTTATGTACTATTTGTTTCGATTGCTTTGTAATACAGAAGCATGCATGTATCTTTATCTTATAAAATCATTTGTTGATGAAGCTTGTGTCTTCTGATTCATCTTAATTAATGGTGTACTGAATTAATTACGGGGTTTTTCATGTATAGTCAACTTCATCATACGTCGGCAAAACAAGACATTGATTTTTTTAATGCAGAGCAGACCTGTTCGTGGAGGTAGATAATGTTAAAAGATTGGCACGTACGTGTGATTGGTAGCTTTAGAAGTATGGGAAGCAACAAAAAGACATACATGTACAACATTGCCAATGGAAGAAAGGACAAAGATATTTTACCTGCTTCCCTTTCCAATATGCAGTCCTGTTATTCCATCTCACAACATAAATTTCATCTTTTTATCTCTTTGAGTTCCTTTGTCACATGTTGAACCAAGATTTAATTTGGTGAATCTGCTTCATAAAATGGGAGAAAAAAACTTGGCCGTTAGCTTGAGACTTAGGTTTCAAGCTGGATCGTGACAAATCGATATCATGTCGATCATGACCTTTTAAGTGTCATCGAAAATATTAAATGCCTAAAGAAGTTATTCTGTGAACAAATAAATATCTGAGTTGATTGAATAAAATTGGTACATGTATTGAATACATGGACTAGTTACATGATCTGCCGAAGCCTAACATAACTCAAAACATAGGTGGAGTTCCTCAAGCAAAGTTTTGAATGAAAGAAAAATGTATACTGTAATAACTAGTTCTACTAAGATGGTGATGTTTTCATATCGAATAAAATGTTGATCATATATCGAGTTGAGTAAGGAATCTGACATTAGTAGAAAAGAAAATGTTTAGCGATTTATAAGGTGAGATGAGTTATTCACTCAATGCTTTAAAATTTTGGATGAAACATGTGATATACTCACTTATGATTTGCTATTTAGTCAAATGCAAAAATCCTCCAAAATTTTATGTTTCTCGCGCCCAACACAAAATTAACTCATGTGAGGGATAATTGTCAGTTGATTAAAAGAAAATGAGTTTCTATTTTCGTTACACCCCATGTGACGATTAAGCGTGTAAGTATCCACGCCAAAGTGGATTTTGTGCTAGACACATAAAATAGATGTAATGTTTACACTATTCGGGTATATGTTCTAAATAGAATTCACATTTGTGGAATTAAAACACAGTGTGTGTTGCTGCTGAATTGCTGATCCATCCATAGAGCTCACCGAATCATGCAGAAGCAGCAGGGGTACCCCATTTGCGTTTCAGAGTAATACTCAATGAATGGTTTAGATCAAAAAGTGGATATATGGTATCAATCGGTGGATTTTGGCTATAGGTCTTAACTTTTTTTTTGGCATAATTTTATCAGCATTAATGTTGTCGTCTAATTTAAGCTTTAAACTTTTTCAAAAAATAATAATTTAAGTTTTAAACATTATTGAACAAGTTTAGACATAACAATTGTTATGTAATTTATTTAAGAAGAGGTTCTCTAAATTAGTTTAGATAATTATTAAGTGAAATCAGGCACTTTTCTTAAGGTGATTCAATAATATTTTGATATGTATAATGAACTAGAATTATCTAAAACACATGTCAAATATTATTGAGCACTGAAGATATATAGAATGCTTTTACCAATAAATATTGGGTGATGTAGCGGCACCTAAACAATTTACAAATTGGAGCAAAAAGGCTAAATGTAAGTCAAGAAAAAAATATTGTCCTGTAAGCTGTAAATTCAGCAGCCGCATGTAACTTCAAAAGCGTGAAAGTTGGATTAATTGACACCCACGAAAAATAAAACTACAAGAAACATATATTGAAAATTCCCTTTCTTTGGTAGAATGCGTAAAAAAAAATTAAAAAAATGAAACTAATTCGGAACAAAAGCAGTTTTTATAGCATCTCCCTTCAGACTAGCTTCTAATTCACTCGTGAGATTTTACCACTACAAGAAATTTACCATATATTAACGAAATGTGAAACTCCTCATCACACTAAACATTAAGTTTTGCCAAAAAAAACTTCACAAGCATTGCTTTCTCGCAAAATGTGACCAACACCAGTGGTCTAGTATGGTGCTAATAACTTTAATATCAATGAGAGTAGCCTATCTATGATGGGAGAAGAAGCGTGCTCAATTGAAGAAACTGCTTGAAGCGAATCTGAAAAGCAAATCAGAAGGATGGAAGCTAAGTCACCCTTTCTAAGTCACAGATAGCTCATGGAAAATTGCTAACAATGTCATATGAAGAATATCAGAATCCTAAAGAAATCATGAAAGCCAATTAACCAGTTAGCATACTCGTCAATCGGATTCTGGGACACACTACCAGGCCATCAACATTAAACGCAACAAAGAATGTTTGAGGGGGAGCTCATTTAGCTACTCTAGATCTACAAAGGTAGTGGATTAGTCCCTTAACTATGCATTTTGAGATATATGATTCATATGAATAAGAGATCATTACTTTTAGCAATTACTATTATACCTAGACACAAGAGTAAGACAATACTTCACATACATCCAATTTTTCACTAATTTTATTTCTTCTTATCGCATATATAAGCCACTTTATATACACCATATTTTTCTCTCTCAATCGTTTTTCCATATCGATCGTATCATAAAAATTACAAGAGTTGATATTTGGTATGAACAGTGCGACGCCAACTATACATAGGTTATCTAAGTCGACATAGAATGATATTCTTCTTGCTACTTGAATGGCATCACCAATGCAGAACCAAACATTGAAGAAGCATCAGAAACCCATTGCTAGAGTCTGGGATGCGGATATTGAGTTTCCACTCTGTGAAGCCAATTAGCTAGCAAATAGCTATACTGACAAGACTAACATAAAGGGGATTTCATATCAAATCTTCACTAAACTTTTTTTCTGGATTATTCGCATTGAAAACTTAGGGTTTGCATGTTGAACCAAAAGGTATCTACCTTCTTAATTTGTGGTCAATATATATTTTTCTTTCTTAATCATGAGGCATCATCATCATCAACAAGATAAACCCACTTTTTAAGCAGTGAACTAGAATAGTATTGATCAGATGAACTTGTTAATGGCACATCTAAAAGCCCTTTAGATCAGATGAATATAATTTATATTCCACATACTGGAAAGTTTTTGTTTGAAGGTTCACAGAATTCTTGGTGATGCTTGAATTAGAATAATAAAATTCCATATCGTATTATTCTGTTTTAGGTGTTTCATTCAAGTTAGTTTAGCTAATAAGTAAAATTATAATTTATTCGTTGAGTTTAATTACTATGCACCGACGGTGTAAAGTTTTTTTACACCGTCAGCCAATCAGATTTCAAGAATGTGAGAAAATCTCTCATTTTATTTAATTTCATTAATTGACATGACACATCCTTGAAATTTGATTGGTTGACGGTGTAAAAAAACTTACACCATCGGTCCATCATCTTTTTCTCTTATTCGTTTACCATAGAAGACATATTAAGCGTTATAATAATGATAACACATATTGGGATGTCACACCCCATTGACATGCAAGAATAAAAAACCTTGCCCAAAGCATCATTTTTCTTTTACTTGTTTTTTTCGTTTTTCTCCTCTTCATACTTCAAAAAATGTTTTCATTTAAACAAAGAAAGTCAATTTCCAAACATGGAAAACCAACAATAGTCCAATGAACTTAATCTGTGGCTTATAACCAAACAAATTTCCATGTCTCAAGAAAATGGAAGCCACATCATCAATAACAGAGCATTTCATTTAGTAATGTTTCTTCACACATTATTGGTATCTATAATGCTTACCCACATAAAAGCATAAGGCACTTAACAAATTGTACCCAAAAAAACAAATTAAAGAAGGAATATAGCCAACATATTCTAAATGACAAAAAATTTCAAGTGACACGCAGGAAATATGTCAAAAAGAGATGATGCAAATCTAGTGCTATTTACCACTCTTATGAAAGTTAGTAGCAGACTAGCATATGTCTTGCTTGTACAATATGTTACCTTCTAAAACTGTAAAATAAATGGAATTACATATCAGCCTGAGTGTACTGTAGAGCAACTTGAGAGAAAAGTTTCTCAAGTATAATAAAAAAGCAGACATCACTCATTCACTCACTCTCTCTCTTAATTTGTTTTTCAATTTTGCATATTCTTTTTTCTTATTCTTTCTTTACCTCTATTTTGAGCCTACTCCTAGGCTTCAAGTCTTCAACAGTGCTCTTCAAGTGTTATAAATAGAGCATCCTCTCAAGTGTCATACTCAAGTGGTACACAATATTCATCCCATTTCATTAGAGAGAGTAAACATCTAAACATGGCAGAACACTTTCGTATGGTCGTTGCTGTTATTGGTACTTTTTCTTTTCATGCCACAATTTCTTAGCATTCTTTAGTATTAATGTCTTCAATAAAAAATTGACCCATGTTTATTACAGGGAATGTTGCCTCAGTGTCCCTCTATGCTGCACCAACGTATGTTACACAACCCACTATTCTAGAACTCCATACAATGCATATGTGGATAAATTGTGATAAGACCAAAACCATGATGGACAGTCGCAAAAGCTAACAAAATTGGTTTCTGTCCATCATGATTTTGGATTGTTGCTGTGATTTTTCACTCATTATCTAAATATGCCCATAGTTCCTTTCATCTTCTCCCTATGAAGTATTAACCTTTGACATGACTTAATGATTAAATTTTAATTGTGCAGGGTTACCTTCAAGAGAGTGATTAGGAAAAAAAGCACAGAGGAATTTTCATGCATTCCATACATCATAGGACTATTGAACTGTCTCCTTTTCACTTGGTATGGATTGCCTGTTGTAAGCAACAAGTGGGAAAATTTCCCTCTGGTTACAGTTAATGGAGTTGGGATTGTTTTTGAACTATCCTATGTCCTCATTTATTTCTGGTATTCTTCAGCAAAACAAAAGGCAAGTTCTTCTCTTCATGCACAAAGACAAATTAGAGGGTCTTACAAATTTTACTAGTTGTTTAATTTTGAGACAAAAAATTCAAAACCAAATAAATATTAACAATTATGTGGTTTAATAAAATTAATGTTAATATAAGTTATATGGTTGCTGAAAGTGATAAGTTTTTACTTTCAACAGGTGAAGGTAGCAACTACAGCAATACCAGTCATTCTAGTGTTCTGCGCCATTGCTTTGGTATCGGCTTTTAACTTCCCTGATCATCGTCACCGGAAGCTACTAGTTGGTAGTGTGGGCTTGGGGGTTGCAGTAGCAATGTATGCATCCCCTTTGGTTGCAATGGTGAGTCTTTTTTATCTCCCACTCTGATTTTTTGTTAACATAAAAGGAAACACAGACAGACAAAGCAAAACCAAAACAGGGGAACAGAGGAGTTTAATGATTAATGTTTCCTTACCTACCATTGAGCTGGGAAGAGATGAAGTATGAGATATTATAGGTGATATGATAAGAAAGGAGGATAAAGATAGAAACAAAAATGAATGAAAATAGTAGATAAAAAATGAAGTGTGAATATATTAAAATTCATAGTTTAATACGGTAAATCAGCAAGAGGTGTGCTAGCGACTAAATCCACTTTGTACATTATTATACATTTACATTTTAAAAAATATGGTGAGATGTGATTTGATATGTGTAAAAAATGGTGAATATTTTAGCATTTTTCGGTCTCTTAATTGAAATTTTAAGTCCACAAATTTATAAATTACAAAATTTTATTACATAAGATAAGATGAAATATTTAGAAAAAATAAGTATGAATATTCTCCTCCATTTTAAATGGGTTTAGAGAAATAATCATTTTATAATTATCAAGTCCTAAGTTAAAACTTAAAAGCGTGTAGTAGTAATTAGTAATTGATATCTCATGACTATCTTAATTGATAATCATAATTGTAAAAACTTTTTTTTTTCGCAAAAAGTACAGTAAAAAGTTTTTACCATAATGAAATTGCTAATTATTAAATTTGTGTAAAAATTCTAATTGATAGCTCAGCAATTTGTTTCCACTTTACAAGAATAAATTATAGCCTTCCATTACATAACTTTCAATTCTTTTGATTATTGCAGAAAAAAGTGATACAAACCAAGAGCGTGGAATTCATGCCACTCCCTTTATCTTTGTGTTCATTCTTAGCTAGTGTGTTGTGGCTCACATATGGACTTCTCATTCAGGATATATTCGTTGCGGTTCGTATAATTAATATTAGTATCTATTTATCTATAAATTAATTTCAACAAAAATCTTACTAGGAAAATGTTGTAGACATGCACTGATGTTTTGTTCCACCAATCATATGACAGGGACCAAGTTTAGTTGGAACTCCCTTGAGCATCCTGCAGCTGGTTCTCCACTGCAAATACTGGAAAAGGAGAGAAATGAAAGAACCAATTAACAACAAGGTGGAGCTGCACAAAGAGAACATGGAGAAATTGGACTTGGAAAAAGGGGGATTATTTGAAACGAAGGACATTGAAGAAAAGAATGTGACAATTCTTAATAATGATATCAACTCCAAAAATATGACCATGTAGTTCTATTCAGATTTCAATTTCTATGTTTATTTTTCAAATTTCCTTAACATGAAAAAAAATGTCTACCTCATTAGAGAAGCTAGCTATTGAACAAGTGGATGTATTCATGACATAAATTTAAGGCACTTCCTATTTCATGTCTTTCTTTTTGTGGGTACTGATATTTTGTTACCTAATTGATTATATGTTTTAATCAGAGATAGTTCAAAAGAAAAGAAAAAAACATATAACAGACAAAATTTCAAGGAGAGCTTTTTAACTTAACGAAGTTTGTTCTTAAATTTATATAAACTAGACTACAAACCCGAGCGTTGCGCGGCATAAGTAATGATTTGTGAATTTTTTAGAATAGAAGTGGCCTATTATAGTATAAATATTTTAATGGAATATAATATTCAGACATTAAAATTTATAAAAAGTTACCATATTTGGAAGGGAAATGAGCTTCTGATTATGAACCTACGTATCAATTACTTAATTCGCTGCCACTAATTATATAGTTAATTGATGTTTGTAGTAATACATACTTGAGAAATTAAATCACTTTTGCCGGTGCCCATATTTGAAAACATTGCTTGAATGCTATGTTGCATGGATACGGGTACGGTACCGGTACCGGGTACGGGGTACGGCATTTTATGAAAAACCAAGGTACGGGTACGCCAGTTATATATATATATATATGTGTATAAATAAATAAATATATAAATAGAAATAAAATGTTTTCTACCACAATATTATTAATTAAAAATATCAAATCTCCTAATGGTCAATACTTATATGAAAGACCAACATAAAAACTATCACAACCTAATGAAAATCATCAAAAAAATATGTAATACGTACCTAAACATATATCTTCAAACACATACCGTCATAGATATTCTTAAGATTGAAGAAACATAACATAAGATTGAGTAACATTGAAGAGACATAACATAAGATTGTTCAACATAGACAGTAACACAAATTAAAATAGCGCAAAAGAGACAATACGATTGTTCAACACAACAAAACAATTAAACGATAGATTGTTCAACAACCAACAGTACAAAATCAAAGCTCTCTCAAACAGTAATGATGTCATCATTCCCTTCTCCATCATCAGTGAACAAAAACGAGGTAGTTTTGAAAAAAAATAATTTTTTGTAAAAAAAGTATTCGGAGTACCCACGGGCGTACCCAAACGTACACGTGGCGTACCAAAAAACGTACCCCAAATTTTTTTTTTTGGGTGGACTTGGGTACGTACCTGGTACGTACCCACGGCGTACCCATGGCGTACCCGTACCGGGTACGTACCGATACGGGTACAATGCGATTTTTGGAGTACCCGTGCATCATAGCTTGAATGTATTTTCAAAATCCACTCAGTTATTTTGAATTGGTTGAGATACATACCCTCAGGCTCAAGGAATTCAGAATCATGATGAAAGTGATGATACTTTTTCTGTGTTTCAATGTGTATTTATTGACTAAAATGGACATTGGCTCAACTTAGCTTTTTGTAGTTTTAATTGTTGATCCATAGGCACATAGGTAAGATAAACATAGAAGACAATTATGCTACCAGTCATCAGTAATGATAAAGAGAAACAGGAGAGTATGCTTAAAGGAAAGAGAAACAGGTGAGTATGCTTAAAGGAAAGATAACCACAAACGTTATATTTGTGAACGACTCTGAAAAATCTCAATTCTCAACACCTAACATGTTCATGTGCAACATTGGTCTTTGTTGTCACTCAAACCGTTTGAAGGCTATAATATAACTTCAAATACCAATAAAAAGCCAAGCGGGCATTAACTTTAAGCCCCTTTTCATTCATCTTAGTTGATATTAGCAAATCAAATTGATAGAAACTGGACCAAAAAGAAGGTTAAAGATGAACAGAACAGAAAATATACTTCTCTTATTGAAGAACACTGTAACTGGTACCAATTCCTCAGCATTCGAGAGAATAGGTCACTCCCATCAAACTGATTCTATTTCCAAAATGACCCTAACTTCTAACTATGCTCCCTACTTAGAGGAAGGTCACTGAACTGCTACTAACTACCAGCTATTGTAACTTCCTAACAAATTGACAGCTGGCTCTCTAAATATTAACCAACTAATCAGCTGTTACAAACTCACAAACTAACAGCTAATACAACTCAATCCCTTAACTGCTCAGTCCATTAGCAGCCCCAAATCCAGGCCCATAAGCTGGCCTATTTTATCACAATTGATACAGAACCACTTATAATAGTTGTCAAGGCCACAAAAATATAGGCGGGACAAAAAGATGCCCTACCAAGTCATTAGCTAAAAAGCCAACATCTTAACAACCATTTCATAAAACATGTCAGTTTTCACTTGGCATAACATGAGGAAATTTGCAGCAAATTGTCCATATTAATAATCACTTCAAAACATGCAAAATACAAGTCCAAGGAAAGTGATCCAAATTATTTGTACAACATAAAAATTAGGATATGTCTCATGAAGAAAAATGATTTAATCATACAGAACTATTGCGCCATGGGTTCCTTTTCAAGTGATATGAATGTTGTCGGAGAATATGTGAATGGGAAAACCTGAGATTAACTTAAAAAGGGTTGAATAGCACTCACAGAAATGTGACATTGCTTGTGGTAGGGTTTGATATCATCACTATGCCATTCAATGCTTGTTCCTCTGCTACAGCAGATTCATAATAAAACAACATAGTATCAAACACTGGTAAAATATGCTTGTCTCTGCTAATAATAAAGTGATGGTTAAATGCTGAAAAGAACAATAAAAATGGACTTTAGAAGTAGTATGGGTGAAGGGTTGTGAAAGGAAGTGATATTCTAAGATGGGTACTCACAGGTTTAAAAGGAATGATCGGAAAGTGACATACTTGAAAAAACAGCTTTGGGGATTTTCTTTTGTGAGCCTCCATAATTGCCTATGTCAATCATCTACCTTAACAAAGAATCAAAAATGGTGTACTGGAAGGACGAATAAGGAGCTGAGTAACCTTCATTCTTAGTTCGCGAGTCCAAAACGTGATGAGGGGTGGAAACCACGGCTAATGATTGTGTTTGGTGAAGGATGTTGCGGGCGTAGGAAGAAGGGGCTTTGTCGCTGCCATCGTCGCAGACGGAGGAAGAAGGGGTTGTGTCACATCCTTCATCCATTCACGGATATTGCATGACGGGAGGGGGAAAATTAAAGTTTGCATTGTTGAAGTTGAAGAGGGTAAAATGCAGAGAAAGAAAGCGTTACAGAGGAGTAAAAAGAACTGTTAAGAAAGAAAGATAAAAGTATATAGAATGGGAAAGCGTTACAAGAGAGGGATTCCGGAGAGGATTGTAGCTAAGGTGGAGGAGAAAGAGACACGTAAGTTCTAAATCTGATCTGGCAAGTGTTAATAGTAGTCTAAAGAATGATTTGATAGCATTATAGCGCGCGCTTCAGAATTACTATATTATTACTAGACTAAGACCCGCGCAATGCACGGTGGTTAAAATTATTTTATAAGCTTAAAATGATACTTTTTGTTATTCTAAAAATACCAATGAGCAATGAAAATATGCATAGTGCCCAAGTCTTTCTTTTCCTTATTCTTACACATGGACAATTTATCATTCAGTAGCATAGATGAATCTATTAATTTTCGAGCCCAAATTCCAATATATATGCTTTCAAAAGATGTTATAAAAACTTGCTTACTTATAACTATTAGAAAACACATGCCTCCTGATTATGAATATAATGCAGTGAACTTTATGACATTAGTATATAAAAATGATGTTAAGATTCTATGAGAATAAACTTGCTTTCTCAGGAAGGAAAACCAAAATGATATACACTGGTACTTACAGTAAAAAAAGAAGAAATTACCTCTCTCATTTCAGCTGAAATCAGCATATGTTTTCCATATGATGTATTTGTGAAAATAAAGTGATAAACACTGAACAGGAAAATAAAATATCTAACCTATGAATAAGCCCCTTTAAACTGAGACTATTGTCCCTGTCACAGTCGGAAACCTTTATATGTCATATTCTGGTTGCATATAGCTTTCTCTCAAGTTACTTCAGCAATTGTCTCATTTCCTCACTTAACATTACTTAATTTGACTGAAAATGAGAAAGTGTTTGACATTGGTAAGAGCAGCAAGAAAGGAAGTAAACAGGATCCATATTGCTAATTTAACTATTGCAAATACAAAGGGTTCTACAGCACAATGAGTCCTTACTCCTTAACTTGCAAAAATTGTCGATTCAAATGTAAAAAGTTAGTACCACTCATTAAGATTCACTAAACTTCTCATACCAACTGAATGATAGAATAATTAATCAGATCCTAAATGCATGGCAAAAGAGAATTTTATGATTGTACTTACCAATGGCTTATAATAAGTTCATGATGACCAAAGTAGTAGGAAAGAATATGAGATTTGGTAAGCCTATGAAGACAAAGATTGGTGGAATGAGGAGTAGGCTTTACTTTGAGTAAAGAATTGCTCCCACAATGGCTTAATTACCGTCCATAGCTGGTCTAGTGAGCACAATAGCTACTGGCTTCAATATGTCTTCTTTGGTGAGGAGGAACAATGTTAGTGAGTCATATATTGTGGCAGCACTGCAGGAAGCAGAAAAACAACAACTTATTTTCAGGTTATAGAATATGAAAATGCCCAAATAAAACAATAAGCTGGTCTTCTATAAAGAAAGAATTGCAATAAATTAAGTATAATAAGTTTGGTTGCGGGAAGGATTGGGTGATTCAATTAAAGGGGATCTGGCAAATCAATCGCCCACTTACATTCCTTTTCTAAAATTTGCACTTTTCTGTTTAACCCATTTTTTTCTTCTTGCTCAATCATAAGACAATCCTTCAAATCCTGAATCTCAACATTATCTGTCAATCAATCATAAGAAAAGCAGACAAATCTTCAGGCCTCTCCACCCAAATACATAACATATTTACAGGTAATCAATATGCCTCACATTTTGCTTAATAAGTGCATGTATTTGTTGCAAATTTGGCATTGCAGTTTGAAACCATTGGCTGAGTAAGCAGGGGCGGATCCACCGCCTGGCTTGCCTGGGCGCTTGCCCGAGCTCCATGGCAAAAAAAAAAATTTGATTTGGACTGGGGTCCTTTTTGGGAAAAAAAAATAAGGGCAGCCTAGGCAAAAACTCTACCGTGAGCTACTCTGCTACTGTTCAGCCTCTGTATAACACACTGTGATCGTGTTGAAGGGGGAGAAGAGATAATGTGTCGCACAAAATGGAGAAGGAGATGGAGGGTAGAAGAGTTTGGAAGAAAAAATCAATCTGTAGCATCTTGAATCTATTTCTCTCATTTTTGAGTAATGCGGCGGCTGCAAGAGATGGTGTGTACTGTGTATCCTTCTCTCTCTTTTTTTTAGGTTTTAGGTATATATTGGGCTGGGCTAAAGAGCTTATCTATATGTGTAAACTAACATTACATCAGCGTTATATTATTTTTTAAAGTATACTACTGTTACTGTATTTGACCCAAAAAAGAGTATACTACTGTATATAGATTTGGAAAAAAATTATATAGATATAGTTTTCTGGTGGCACCCTTTAATAATAAAAATTTGGTTGTTAAAAATGATGATTTTATGCAGTTCTTATTGTTATGTGATAAGCTGTTGTTTTCTATGCAGTTTTTATTTGTTCATTTCAAATGTTTCTACTCTAGTATTGCAATAGATGTCTGATAAGCTGCTGTTTTTTATTTATAATATTTTACTTATTTTAACCGCTATGTGGTTACCGCTATTTGCCCGCGACGCTATCCGCTAAACGCAATAGCGGATTTTGGCCTCGCCGCGATTTTCCGCAATCGCGATTTGACAACACTACTACTGTATTTGACCCAAAAAAGAGTATATATAGTTTTCTGGTGGCACCCTTTAATAATTAAAATTTGGTTGTTAAAAATGATGATTTTATGCAGTTTTTATTGTTATGTGATAAGCTGTTGTTTTTTATGCAGTTTTTATTTGTTCATTTCAAATGTTTCTGCTCTAGTATTGCAATAGATGTCTGATAAGCTGCTGTTTTTTTTTATAATATTTTACTTATTTTAACCGCTATGTGGTTACCGCTATTTGCCCGCGACGCTATCCGCTAAACGCAATAGCGGATTTTGGCCTCGCCGTGATTTTCCGCGATCGTGATTTGACAACACTGCTACTGTATTTGACCCAAAAAAGAGTATACTACTGTATATAGATTTGGAAAAAAATTATATAGATATAGTTTTCTGTTGACCAAAAAACAATATCAAAATTGAGTCCGTAAAATTTAATCAAACTTTAGAAATCTAAAACATATATTACAGTAGTCAAAAAGAGTAATTTGTTTTAATATATTACTTAATATTTATTTAAAATATATTATTTAACTACTATTAGTTCAACCACGCTGATCCAAACACACACTGTTTCAAGTTGGGTGTTTAATTAAGAATGCGACATATTTGTCACTGCAACAAGCTATTCACCCCGCAACACCGCATTGCCCGCAATTGCAATTTAAAATTCTAGGTCAGACATCAGGTGCAGTTAGTTAGGCTTAGGTTTAATTTTGCCCAGGCTCCCCGAAAATCCTGGCTCCGCCACTGTGAGTAAGAGAATCAAGAAAAACCCCTTTTCCTAGCATGCCACGGCCACAATGTCACAGGTTTTGTGGTGTCTGGTACAACATTGCAAAGCACGCAAGGGGATGGTCGAACACGCTTCAAAGCAGATTTCATCATACTGCTTCTGGAAGTTATCGATCACCTTCTAAAGCCGTTGAGTGTCTTGTAATTGGTGGGTGTGGCTCCGCCGTTGCTGCAAGGACACAGGGAGGCGGAGGCGTCCGTCAATTGCTGATCCTTGACTCTGAGGATGGAGGATGCGACGCAAGGAGACGGAGGTTCTCGATGCGTGCCTCTATTGCAGTGGATCTATGGCTGGGTTGATTTCTAGCTCTGTTCAATCCTTTAAAAGATTACAACGTGACACATCATTAAAATTGATTAAAATTGATGATGTGACACTATTGCTAGAGGTCTAAACAATGAGGTGGCGGTGTTGTGGCGGTGTTAGATTGCGCGTTTATCAATTCCTATATTATAAATAGATAAGGACCACGTTTTTTTTACCCGCGTGTTGCACGGGGAATATGTCTATTGTATTTGATATATCAATTCATCATGAATGTGATTATTCGTGTTTGTTTAAATCTTATATAATTAGAGAAAATCTTTTAAAATTCGGTTTTAAGATCTGTTTTGGAATTATGAAACACGTGTCAACAAAAGATAAGTTATCTAATTCTTTTATAATATATATTAATATATAGAGGAGGAGATGACTGATGCAGTATCTTAGATAATTATGAAAAATCTTTTAAATTTTAATGGAATATAATCTCAGCATTACATTTTTTTTTATATTGTGGATCATGAGAAAGAATAAAAGGATAAATCACGGGATTCCTGTAAATATGTAGTAAATTAGGCTTGAGACTTTTCCTAATTTAAAGAGATAATAAAATCGGTTTCAAGATTTGTTTTGGAAATAAATTTAGTAAGGAGTAATCTAGGTAAATCTTAGATAATTAGGGCAAATCTTTTACAATTCGGTTTCAAGATAAAATAAGACAACATAAGAGAATCTATCAAATGGAATGACACGTGAATTTTTTTTATGAGAATTAACTTGAGAAAGACACGTGGAATTTTTTTTAGAGTATTAATTAATTTCAGATAAAAATAAAAAACCTAAATCCTAATTAATTTACACTCTAAAAATAACTCTAAAATAAAATAAAATATTTCCTGAAATTAACATTAAATAAATAATAAGATAAATTAAGATAAATCAAGAAATAAACAACCTAAATCCTAATCAAATCTAAAATTTTAAAAGATAATAAATAAAGATAGATAAAAACTACAAAAATCTAACAAATCACAATAAAAACTCATAAAATCCTGAATTAATTAAAAATCCAAAAATTCAATAAAAATTAATTAATACTCTAAAAATAAATAATAAGATAAATTAAGATAAAATCATGAAATAAACAATCTAAATCCTAATCAAATCTAAAATTTAAAAAGGTACTAAATAAATATAGATAAAAACTATCAAAATCTAGCAAATTACAATAAAAACTCATAAAATTCTGAATTAATTAAAAATCCGAAAATTCAATAAAAATACCATAAAAATTAATTAATACTCCAAAAATAAATCAAAAATAAATTAAGATAGAATCAAGAAATAAGCGACCTAAATCCTAATCAAATCTAAAATTTAAAAATGTATTTTTTTATAAGAATTAACCTGAGAATGACATGTGGAATTTTTTTTATGAGAATGACACGTCACTAAGAATTAACGTGAGAATGACACGTCACTAAATCAGTCTGATAGAAGTTCTTCTTTCTAATATATATTGATATTGATTGATTGATATTGATAAATAGATAGATAGAGACCAAGCTTTTGTAAAGCATGACTTGGGAATATGATAATTGTTTTGAAATAAGATAGAAAGGCACTTAACAAATGAGAATATCTATTAGCATTTAGCATTGGTTTTGACACTGACGCTAATTTCATCGAGTCTGAGATAGTTTTAAAATTGAACTATTACTCGAGTATGGGAAGTGTTTATTTTTGAAGGTCATACCTTTTGTGGAAAAGGATCCATTGATTAAGTATGATCAATTTCCAATTGTAATAAATCGTGTGAACATGCAGAAAAATGTATTGCTCTTCGATGTATGATAGGTTGTATGCAGAAAGGAAAGGTGTGAAACTAGAGTAAATTACTATAGTTGGTCGATTTGTTGACAATTTTAGACAACACCAATCGTTTTTTATAGAGGGAGGAATTAGGGGTCCATGTGTCAATTGTCAATGCATCAAGTTGTTGACATCGGGAGAGATGAAAGATCATTTGTACAGGAGTTGGATTTAAACCTAGGTACAAGATTTGGACTTCATATGGAGAAGAACATCCACACATTGAGGAGCATTACTCGGATCATAGTCAAGATATGGAGTACGAGAATGAGGATCAGTTTGAAGCAATGGATCATTTGACGTATGACCCCCCAAGGCCAATTTGTGATGTTCATGTTGGTGATGAGGCAATCGACAATAGGAATCATCCAACCTCAAAGCTCAAAGGTTTTATGATATGTCTATTACTGCAAACCTACCAATCCACGAAGGGTCTAGTGAGTCTAATTTATTAATTATTGTTATCATTTTAGCAAGCAGGTCTAGCTTTCACTTACGTCAAAAAGGTATAGATTACTTTGCCCCAATTGCTGAAGCGTGTATGTCAAACAGCTACTACCAGGATAGAAGTTGGTGCATATATTGGGGTTGAATGCTCAAAAGATAGATTGTTGTGTCTCTGGGTGCACAATATATTACAAGGCATATGTCAACCTAACTCAATGCAAAATCTGCAAAGAACTGGGGTTCAAGCCTGGAAGTAAAGGATCGGGAAGATACAAAGATGTTCCTCAAAAGAGGATGTTCTATCTCCCAATAATTTCTATGCTACATAGAATCTTTGTTTTGATTGAAATTGTGGCTCATATGAGATGACATCATGAAAATAAAAGTACACATGCAAGTTCTTATGTTTATCCATTTGATGAGGAGGCTTGGAAGCTTTGATGACACATATAAGTACTTTGTGAGAAAGACGATGAATGTAAGACTAGACTTGTGTTCTGATGGATTTAGGCCTTACATTCAGGCGCTAGTACGTACTCGTGTTGCTTGTAATTGTTAACCTTACAACCTTCCCCTAAATGGTGCATGACAAAACCATACATAGTTTTGACATAATTTGCAAGTGGCTTTATTTAAAAATGAGGTATTATAATTTATTTAGTAATTACTTCTTCATAACCATTTCTAACATGAAAATAGAGCTAAAATCTAAATCTAAAAAAAAGTGCAAGAGCATAGTCGTGCTGAGGTTTGAACAATTGTGGTGCTTGACAAGAGCACGATTGTGGTGAATATTGGCACGATTCTGAATAAATTCATAAAAGAGCACGTTCATCACATGAACAAAGAACGAATCAAAGGTGTCACAAAGCACAACCACGATACCTTAGTCTTTACAGTCGTGTCATGTAACATTCCATCTTTGCACCTAGTTAGATTCCATGCACTAGCTTTGGTTTTGTGGCTAGGAATTCTCGTGGTGAAGTGCTCGCGGCTGCTTGCACTCCTTGTGGCTCGACTTTGTCCCCTACTCCTTGGTCGCTTGGAATGGCTCGTGATCTTGGTTTTCGGCGAGTTATTTTTTAGACGGATTGCATGGTGTTATTTGATGCTTGGATTCGTGGAGGTGGCTGCTCTATTTTGCATGCTTTGATTTCGGATTGTCGTTTATTGCTTTCTAGTTTTGATGTTATTTTCCTTTGTGTTTGTCCGGCGAACTGGCAATTCTGTTGCTGATGCCTTAGCTAAACTTTCATTTTCTTTGGGTGATGTTGCTTGGATTGAGGAGGTTCCTCAAGAACTTATTGGTTTAGTCCAATCTGATGTAAGGACTTCTATGTCGGTTGTTTCTTCTTAATTGAATGAACTAATTTTCAAAAAAAAAAAAGATTCCATGCATATCTTATGCATGTTAAGGCGATTAATTGGAGTTAGACGTCAACTAAATGTTCCATGTCTTGATTAAAATAATAAATTCAATATACATTTTAAAATTAAATGTTGTTTACTCAAAATTGAGCATTTATGTTTAGAAAAACATTGAAAAATATGCTCATCAACCACCTGCGAAACATGTCGACCACCCTCGTCAATCTTGTTAAGTTCAAATGCATCATATCGTTTTAAAATCTAATTTTGATCAATAACAATTTTTATATAGAAGCACTTTAATTTCAACTAAGCTTATCAACTAATTTGAATTTCATAATATATTCAATTTGAACAAAGTACTTCAACGTCAAACCATTTAAAAAAGAAAAAGATTCAGAATTCGCAAAGACCGTCTGGCACACATACAACACAAGTCAAGACACATTCACTCCTAACCGTCCAATGTCAACTCATCATTCAGAAAAGTTGAAGACAAATTTCAAGGCGCCAAAGACAAAGTCAGAATGCAACCAATTGTTAAGGATTCAAAAGAGATCACGTGAAGACTATCTCTTTCCTTAAAGCTCGCTGACCGAAAAGGAAAAAGGACAACATGTCAACATTATATTTCCCAATTGTCTCATGTCTGAAAAGTAGCCAAAGTCTATTGTCACCTACTAGCTGACAAACATCACCTTTTAAGCTAAAGGATAGACTTGAACATATGCATGCATTTAATGCATCTACCAACCGAAGCATTTGAATCAATAGCCATATCTTATCACACAACGGCTAGAACAACGGCCAAATTTATCTCACAACGGCTACAACAATTGCAAGCAAGTATTTAAGGCAGATCTGAAGAAAGAAGAACAGAGAGTCAAACGAAAAAAAAGAACAAGAACATCAAAGCATTCATTTCTTCATTCTTCTAAGCATTCAAAGTCCTTCAAGCTCAAAGCAGAAATTTCTTAAGTGTCAAATACTTAACCACCAAATCTGTTGAAAGAGAGAAAGAACCTAGAACCTTAAAGAATCAAACCTCTTCATTTATTTCTCTATAGATTCAGAACTCTTGAGTGATTCAAAGTCAAATCTGAACCAAAAAACTTAGAGTTCCAGTGCTATAAATTCTCTACCATAACTCTTGTAAGAAGAGAATCTCTGTAGAACCAAACGATCTTTGTAAAGATTGTAGGAGAAGTTATGGACAATACTTGTAGGAGAAGTCCTGTAGAATACTTGAAGGAGAAGTCCTAGATGTGAGACCCAAAATTTGAGTTATAGAATTAATTAAATAAATTACTATTCACGATTAGGTTTCGATGTATCGTGAAGGAAACTGAATGAGTGTTCAATGTTTGTAATAACTTCATGAAGGAGAAAGTTCAGGAAATGACTAAGAATAGTACTATATTCGCTATAGGTTATAGCACGAGCCTTATTCACTTCTGCCTTAGGGCGAAAGTGTTAGTTAATGGCTATTCTGCTCGTAAAGCACTGTAGGAACGAAATTCAAAAATCTTCAGAGGAATATAAGAATTTCTCTTATTCCTTTCCATAACAAGTGTTTCGACACAAACCCTGGAAGTTTTCCGAAACTAGGTTCCTGGTAGCTCAAGAACCTTAAAATAAACTGTTGATGAAGACTATTTCTATTCGGAGCTTCAAACGTAGATTCCACACGTGTGTACCGATTTCTTTCGATGTTTCTAACATTTCTTCAGAAGAAAGTTTTCTGATCCGACATCGATTGCAAAAAGTAACTTTTCGGGTTAAATCGTCTAATACAGTTATTGGATCGATTATCTAAATTTCAAGAAACCTGTTTCGAGTTCTGGAATTCTGTCGTTAGATTCTATCTTGTATTTCACAGAGGAACGCACAGGAAAAATCGGAATCGCGAAATTTTCATTTTCCCGCGTTTTCCATCTTCTATAAATAGCATGAAAACTCAAAATTTTCATCACCATCAACACCAAACCCGCGAGCTTGAGAAGAGAAGAGGGAGGGGAAGATTTTCGCCGTTTCTTACCCGATCGTCGCTCTGTTAGTTGCTATACGTTGGCATCGAGGTATGTATGCTACTTCTAACCTCTGATCGTCAACTCTGTCGTTTTTCTCTATGTCTTTCTATGCTCAAAGTTTAGAGCTTTTTGTTAAACTGTCCAAATAGCTCGATTCTTCTTTCTAAACTTCATCCCTACGATTTATACGTCACAAATACTCCGTTAATGTTCGCCGATTCTCGCCGGATCGTTGTAAGTATTCAAAACTGTCCAAATACCCATTTTTAAGTTGTGGTTCTGCTTTTTGGATCAAAAAATCTCGACTGATCTTAGAGTCAGTAGGATTAGTCGTCATAAACGTCGTTAGCAACAATCTCATCCAATTTATTTTAAAAAAATTTGACTTTGAATTTCTGAGCTAAAAACCTTAACCAAACTGTCCCTATTTCAGTTTTCGACCCGATAATTCTTTGAGATCTAATTTACCCTAGTTATGACTAATGATAACCTAGTAAACAAGTTTGATCGAAGAAAAAGTGTCGGAACACATTTTCATGTGTCATGGCCACCCTAAGGGGGGAGGAGAAATTTCTCTTTTGCGAAAACTTGTCTTATCGTGTTAGGTTATCGTACTATGGAGCTTATAATGCTTTGTATAACGTTAGTAATTATCGTTTGATTAGTTCTGACTTGAATTGATTGAATTCTGTTATGTTTTGCTCAAAGGTTCGTCTGAGGAACTCTTTGAAGTTGTGAGTGAAGCGAGTGGGGAACTCTTGCTGTGTGATGCTGGAAAACCTCGAGGTGAGGGCAACTGACCTTGCTAGCTAATGTCTTAGGCGTCGATCAATTCGACTTGATTTATTGTTTATGCTTTACTTGATTAAGTTGAACTGGAAAATGATTTATGGAGGCTTCGGCCGAGTGAACTGATTGAGACGTGTGTCTCCGATTTCTGGGGCTTCGGCCGATATATGTGATATTACTTGCTTATTTCTTTGATTGATGTTGATTGATTCACATGTTAAGTTGAACTGGAAAATGATTTTTGGAGGCTTTGGTCGAGTGAACTGATTGAAACGTGTGTCTTTGATTTCTAGAGCTTCGGCCGATATATGTGATATTACTTGCTTATTGCTTTGATTGATGTTGATTGATTCACATGTTATGTGCTAAATGGTTAATCTTAGGATGTGTTGATATATGTGTCATGATTTGTTGGATTGTGCTAACTTTGTTGTGCAATTATACATATATATGTTGTATGTCTGAGTGTGGGGAAACAGGAGAGTTATGCCATACTAGCGACGAGATTTTGAGAGAATGTTTGATGGGACGAACCGAGGTTCGGGCCCTCATTGTTTTAATGGATCGAGACCTTCTCAGGGAATCATTTAGGTTGATCGGATCTTTTAAACTTTTAGAATTAGAGACAAAAAGAAATGTAAATTATTTCACAAAGAAAATTCATAATACACTAAACAACATCCGAACACTTTAATTAATGATAATGATCTCAGAAGAAAGCTTAGGACTTGGAGTTAAGTTTTGGAAAATGAGAAGTGTCGCCGAGTCCAAGTTTAGGGGAAACCCTGTGTGCGTTGACACTATGCTCAACGAGCAAGTTTGTTGTTTGGCTATCTAAAATATAAGCCGAGAAAACTATAAGTTTCCGAGTACGGAACACGTGACGACGTGACGGGGGTTGGTCGTACGTTTATTGGCTAATCATATTGCATCATTCATACATTTTCAGGTTCATACACGGTGGGATATCGGACCTCGGTGAATCCCAAAATGGTCATAAGACCCGGGTTTTCACATAAGAACACTGCGTGTGGTTCTTAGTAGCAGACGAAAATGGAAGACCTGTGGGTTACGACCGATCTGACTACATTTGTTTGGTGTAAGAGACGCTCGAACGGAAATGGTTAAACACTAGGCCAGTGTTAGGACTGACTCGTTGGTGCCCATCCTTTTTCCGGAGCATTTCTTGCAGCATGACATACATTTCATCATACATTTCTAACTTATTGACTTGATATCGTTGAATATCGTTATGTTTCTTGATAGCTGATTGAGTTGTCATTTATTGTCTATTGCTATTTCATTTGAAGTTATGATACTCATATGATATTATAAGCCTATCGAACCTAAGTATCTATCCTTGTATACTTTACTCGTTGCGTGCACTATGTGTACTATTTATCTATTTCGTGAGTTGACCCTCGCGCTTGCCTTGTTTGTCTACTTGTGTTTGGGCGGTTGTACGCCTACTGTCAGATGTCGATGGTCGATTGGTCCGAGCTGGTTCACCCTTCGGGGGGAACCCGATATGAGATGTTAGATGATTCCCCAACTGCGTGGGTGACCGATCCCGCCAGTCACCGAGCTATATACATGGGGGGGGATCATGGAGGATCGGATTGATGAGTTTGGGAGATTGACCAAGGGTTTGTTGCGACGTTACTCGGTGAGCTTCAACTTGCCACCCACTGTTCACTGTGGTCCCGGTACTGGAGTGCCGCCACCACCACCGTCCTTTGATGACGAGGATCCCTCTGAGGAGGAGCCGGCCGGTGGAGCATCGTCTAGTTCGAGCTCTCCCGCCGCCGCTGACCGTTCCGATGCCGCTTCTTTCTTTAGGCCTGCTGAGTCTGAGGATGATTCTGACCCTACTACCGTCATTCGCTCTAGGACATATGCTTCCTCCCGTGGTTATAGCGTGGTACCTTTGGTACGCGTGTCAGAGGAGGGTGTGACCGTCAGAGTGGTGGATGCAGAGACACGGGCGTCTAGGTTGGTGTCTCGGTATGAAAGGAGAGAGATTATTGATGTGGATAGTGAGCTGATTATTCTGGACTTTGGTTCTGACTCTGACTCTAACGAGGATTATGCTGAGGAGGAGGAGGAGGAGTATTGAGACGCGCTCTCTTGGGTAATTAGAGTAAGAGTATGTCGTGGCTCTGATGGTCTTTTCTTTTGGGACATGGTAGTTCCCGACTTATAGTTTTTTGTGTGATTCTCTTTCATGAGGATCATATGGAGTTGGTTGGACTTAGGAGGTCTTGTTGAGGTCACTTGAGGCTGACTTACTTTCTTTTGGAGGACTGTACTATCACACTTTGTCACAGATTATGGTTTGTACCTATTGGCCTGCGGACATCACTTTCAGACTACTTTTCCGTCACTGGAGGTCACTCGTGATGTTGACTTTTATGTTACAGCCGGAGCTGTATATATATAGTTGTATATTAGTTTCTTTTCATCGCATTGGATTGAGTCTTTATTTCGAAAAGTCGTTTTATTTAAAATAAAACGGAAAAAAAAAATATCTTCTTTTCCGCTTTATTTTGATTTTGAGTTACTAAAGTGACACGTGGAAATCGGGGTGTTACACTGGAGAATACTTGTATTGGAGAAGTCCTTAATACTTGCTAGTGAAAATCTTGATGGTGGCTAAGTACTGGACGTAGCCCATCGTTCAGGGGTGAACCAGTATAAATATGTGTGTGTTGATCGTCTGATAACTCTGCTTATATTTCCGCTGCACTAAAAGTTTACGAAAAGCTTTCAAAAACATATATTCTTTTCGAAAAACTGATTTTTAAAAGAAAACAGTTCAAGCCCCCCTTTTCTTGTGTTATTTACTTACATCTCAAATCTTCCTCTTCTATATCTCATGTGCTCTCTCTTTGTCAACCTCTCACTCGCTTGCAATCTCTGTTTTCTCTCCTAGGGACAATGTCCTATTCTTTCCAGCAATCTCTAAGTGGTTTCTAGGTTTAATTGTTAGGAAAGAGAACTGGGAAATATAGTTACCCCATCTTTTGGCTTCTCGAAAATGAGAGAAGTATAATCATGACACAAAAGTATAACTCACTAAATGGGTTTGATTTGAGAGGTTTGGGAAAGTGGAGGAAATAGGTGGATGGGAGGTTTGGGGATTCAGGGTCTAGGTAGAGGTGGGGAACTGAAAGGAAAGATGATGAGGTGGAGGTTAAAGAAGCTGCCAAAAGGTGGTGGAGCCATAGCCGTCGGGCGTAGAAGGTAGCATTAGAGTTAGAGGTTGGGCAAGATGAAAAATGAAAAGAAAAGAGTCCAAAGTTGATGAAATTTTTTTGCAATGACTAAAAATTGTGCAAAAAGTCTACGTGAACAACCTTTAGTTGATTAAGATTGGTAATATGAGTCAATGATTCAGCACAATTTAAACCATGTAAGCACGATCAGTGGTGGAGCCACGTTGAGACAGGGGAGGGCTGCAGCCCCCCCAAAGGCCACGTCTGAAATTGTATATATATGTACCTATGCATAGTTGGTCATATGATGTATGTTGTCCCAGTGGTTGTTGCTTATGCCATATGACTGCCAGGTTGCGTCTTCAATTCCTCCCCAAGCCATTTTTTCATTATATTTCATTTTGACAAACTTGCTTGTGTTTTTTCTAGGTATGTAAACTTGTTTAGTCATTCATGTACATTATTTTATTGGTACAAAGGAAAGCTAATAGTCTTTTTTTTTTGGTACAAAGAAAAGCTAATAGTCGTAGAGCATAAAATTAATATATAAATTTCTCAAAAAAACTAATAACTGAAAGAATATTTTTTTTCAATAGAAAAATTTGTAAAAAATGAAAAAAGCCAATTTCCAACATTATTAATATAACTTATAATAAATTTTGAATGAGTATATAATTTAGTTTAGTCACTAATTTTTGTGTATATATGTCTATATGAGTCCATTTCAAATAAAAAAAATTTAATTTATGTTTCATATCTTTTTTTGGCCCCCTCATGGTATTTTTTCTAGTTCCGCCACTGAGCATGATGACAGCATACAACCTATTTCAAATAATTTTTTAGAAAAAAAAAACAATGATTTTTTTTTTGAGAAAATAATTTAGATTTAACATATATTAGCTGATTTCCTAACGAGTTATTTGATTGGAATATCTTAAAATACGAACAAGTCTTGAGTTCAAATCTTGCATGAAGCAAAGATTCAACATGGACTACAAACATATATAACCCTTCAAATTATGATAAACATATATAGTCCTTAAAATCTAACGGATGAGATTAATACTTACTAATCTCTCACGTGACCCTTGCACTGCGTTGGAACCTTATTGTTTCCAACTTCCCTAACACCATGCTCCAACGCCTCTCTTCCTCTTGCAGCCACTTCTCTGCCTTGAAAATTGATGTCTAGATTAAGCATTGCATTATGATTATGTCTCCCATGAGATTAACTAACTGATATAGGTGGGGAATAATCAAGATCAAAACCTGATTTCAAGTTGAGGCGTAATCAAGTTGTTACTTGTAAATTATGTGATTTAATTTACACATACAGATCTTATGAATAACAATCTCATAATTGGTGTGGTTGCTAACGTTTCTGGAGGAGGAAGAAACAGGGGGAGATGGAAGAAACATAGGAGATCCCGTTTTCATATTGTTTGAGGAAGAAACTGGTAGCAGGCCTGTTAACCCCAGGCCCAAGCGCAACCTCTACAAACCCATCTGGATGAATGACTACTTTCCACTTCAGTAGAAGGACCTAGAAGCTCCTAGATGTTTATTTACTGTTTAATCATCTTTTGTCTTTTCTTTAAATGAAGGTACTAGATACCATTGGGCTAGGAAGTTAGCAGGCCCAAGAGCCTATCAGACCCATTATCCACTATGTAAAAGGGGAAACCCTTACGGCTGAAAGTAATGAACAATCAAATTAGTCTTTTCTTTCCTTTATTTCTTGTCTTCCTTACCGTTGCTCTCCTAGGGTAAAGTGTTGGTAGTAAGCATCCTACCAGAAACAGTGAAAGAATAGGAAATGAGGGAAAAGGGAAAGGTTCACGCCAAGGAAGAAATGTGGAGACAGGTCATGTGATCATTTTTTAATTTTAATCTCATCCGTTAGTTTTTAATAGAATTGAGGAATAAGATTTGGAGTAAGTATTTTAACTTACTTCTGGAGTAAATTGAGCCCTCCTCAACTTTCCAGGTCTAATTGATTTTTCTTCTATTTCTTAAACTTTTTAAGTGTAAAATAAAAAAATATCAAATAAAGATAATTTTATAAAAAGGTAACCTACATGATCATAGGAAAGTTTCAAAAAAAAAAAAATACATGATCATGAATTCATGATCATAGGAAGAGTTTGGGTTAAATCCCATTCTACTATGTGGACTAATGATATTTATTTAAAATAAGTGATAGTCCTGATTTTTTTTTCTATCATCAATTAGTCAACTTGGTGTAAAAGGGGATAAATTTCCAATTATAATTGGCAATATATGATGAAATTTTAATAAAATCTCAGGCACAAAAAGATCTGAAGCAGGCGCCAATTTCAGTGTAGGATAAGGTTCCTCTCCTTGCATCGTCTTCTTCCTCACATCCTCTATGTCTCTCCTCTAGCGTTTTCACTCCACGCAATCACACAGAGAGTGAGTGAAAGAGAATCACAATAAAACCTAACAATAACAACAACAATGGCCACACTTCAAGCTTCTCTTCTCTTCAAACCACCCCTCCCTTTCCTCTCTCCCAACCACGCCGCCGCGTTCTCCCTCCACCACCACCTCTCCTTCCACCCCACGCGCCTCCGCCCCCGCGTCCACTGCACCTTCCGCCCCGACTCCGCCGCCAGTTCCCGCCCCGAACCACCCGAGGAACCTTCAGTCGACGCGGCCGCGGAAGCGGTTGTTAATTCGAGCAGTGACGGTGATGCGACAGTCGCGGTTTCGGATTCGGATTCGAACGAATCGAGGCTCGAGGTGATTGGTGATTTGGAGGGGGAAGAGAAGATTGGGAATGATTTGAATGAGAAGAAGGAGGTGGAGGTTGAGGCTGTTGTTGCTGGTGATACGCGGTTGCCGCTATTGGTGTTTTTGGTGGGAGTGTGGGCGAGGGCGAGAGAAGGTGTGGAGAGGGTGGTTTCGGAATTCTATGGCTGGTGGCCGTTTTGGCGCCGGGAGAAGCGGTTGGCACGGTTGATTTCCGATGCCGACGCGAACCCTCAGGATGCTGCCAAGCAGAGTGCTTTGTTTGTTGAGCTAAACAAGCACAGGTTTGTGTTGCAAATTAAGAAACGAATTTCGAAACTCGAAAAATTATTAGAATGCATGCTCAGGCTGTGAATTCTTGAGGGGTTAGTTATTAGGCTTAGGAATCTGAATGTTGATTTTAATTTGTTTTAACTTGGATGTTTAGAAGGTTGTGTTAGATAGAAGAAAATTACATGCTGAATTGGTGATAGTTTAGGGGTGGGTTTGGTTTGGCGTTGGCAGAGGGTGAACACGCGTTATATTGGAGTTGACCAGTGCAATGCTTCCAGAAAGACGCGCGTTGGCAGGGTGGGAATGCTTACCCAAACAGGCACTAGATAAACTAATAAGGATGCTTTTCCATTAAGCATTTATAATCTTATAAGGATGCTTTTCTCAAATCAGAAGCTGGAAGTAGAAATATGAATTTGAATTTGAGTTATTGAAGAATGTGGGCATCTAATTTACTGGGGAAAAACTTGACATTAGGAGAAAATTCAGTTAGGTATACAATAGGTCGACCTGTTTTTCTTTAAGCTGGAAATTGTGTTAAAGTTCACAGGTCCGTATTGTAAATTAAGAAACGAATTTTGAAACCCGAAAAAATATTAGAATGGATGCTCAGGCTGTGAATGCTTGAGGCGTTAGTCATTAGGCTTAAGAATCTGAATGTTCATTTTATTTTGTTTTAACTTAAATTAGAAGGTTGTGTTAGATAAAAGAAAATTACATGCTGAAATTGGAGATGGTTGAGATAAACTTTTCAATAGGAGACTACCTATTTTTCTTTGAGCTGGAAATTGTGTCGAAGTTCATTAGCATTTGTATTAAAAAAGTTCAATTCATGTTTTTTTTTTTTCTAGTCCTGAGTCTGTCATTAAGCGATTTGAGCAAAGGGATCGAGCTGTGGACAGTAGAGGGGTTGCAGAGTATCTTCGGGCTCTTGTAGTCACTAATGCGATTGCCGAATATCTTCCAGATGAGGAATCTGGAAAACCTTCTAGCCTTCCCATCTTGGTAATCACTTTGAATTATTCATGTTCTTGTGCTTGTTTTTTCAGTCTATTATTAGTATGTATTAGTGAATGCTTGGTACTTCATTTTTCATTATTGGAGGTGGAGAGGCGTGGTGCTAGACGTCTTGTTTTGTATCTATTTGTTGATAGTAGTCTGTTCAAAAGTAAATTTGTTCTGTTTTGTTTTCCACAAGCATCATCATAGAGATTTAGATATATGTTGTAATAGATAATTTCATTGTGTGCGATTTATATGTGTGCGATTTCCTCTGTGATGGTTTTTTCCTTTCCAAATGATGTTTTTTTCTTATTGAGGTATTAGTTTCATGCAGCACCATTTTCATTTAATTTTTTACTTTTGAATCAACTCGGCTGAATTGTTTGTATATTCCTGATTTCGTGAATGTTACTAATTATGACTCTAGCCTTATTATGAAAACTTGACATGATTGGTTTTGTGAATTCCAGTATTGTTTTCTTGAAACCTTGATTTTGGTTTTGCTTACTGATTGATTCAAGGACTAGTGTCTCAACTCACAATGCATGCTTTCTGTGGATGATATAGACCTAGTTGGAGTGTTAAGAGAGGGAATTGAAGTTGTCAAAAAAACTTTTGAAGCACGTGTTTACTGGTAAAGTATAAGCAAAATAGATTGCATTGAAGGTTGGTTCAACAAGGTGTGCATGGGCTCCAGCATAAGGATGAAAATTGGGAATCATAACATTCCACTATCTTGGGTTGTCTATTAGAGATACTTGTTCATAACCTTTCATATTTTTTATGTAATAGGCTAATAGCTTAAGAATTTGAAATACTTGTTGGCATTATTATTTGAGACGATAGAGAAATAGAGGGAGACACAAATCACAGGATTTAAGTTGGGTGGATGAGAGGGAGAAATTCCTGGTGTGTTATGTGTGATTGAAAGATACTTTTGAAGCTTAAAGGATGATTTCATCTCACAACCATAAAATCTGCATGCTGTTTTGGTACTAAACTTTGAGCCATATAGAACCAAGAAGAGAAAAAGCTCAATATTGCAAAAATGAGGATGTTTGAATGATCAGACATGGAAAACAAGACAAGATAGTATGATAAATGAATGCATTAAAGAGAAAGTGGGGAGTAGTATCTGTTGGGAAGAGGAAGATTAAATCTCATCCAAGGTGTTTTGGGGATATGAAAAGATGACTATTACAAACCTCAAATGAAGTGGACCAAATGAAGGATACGCTATAGTTAGAGGTAAAAGGAAACTGCGAAAAACTCTAGGATAAACCATTAATAATTAACATGAACTTAGATCTAAATGGAATTGAGAATTTGGTTCTTGATAGAACACAATGGCGTTTCTTGTTCTATGTGGTCTGTCCACATAATGAGAAAAAAGACCTTGGTGGTTTTTTTTTCACAATATTTTTTTTGGATAATCTATTTTTCTGGTACATTTTACATAGCTGTCTGGATCTGAATTGTTTGATTTGCCTTTTTATCTTAGAGTCTGATAGAATATGTAATGGAGCCGTAACGATAAGGATTCTTGTCCAGTTACTTATGCAAATTTTCCTTTTGTGAACATGAACTTTGTTTGATCATATTAACAGTCTCATTTGACGTTTGAGTTAATAATTTACTTGTTTTATACTGCGGGCAATTTATAGCAAACATATTTTTCAGTTGCAAGAGTTAAAGCAGCGTGCATCAGGTAGCACAGATGAAGCTTTTCTTAGCCCTGGAATATCAGACAAGCAGCCGTTACACGTGGTTATGGTAACAATTTTACCAAATGACTTTGTTTATTCTTGGAGTGGTTAGCATATATAAGTACTAGGGAATAAAATTGTTCAAATTTTCTTTTGTAACCCAGATTCTTTTGCTTGTTTGTTCTTGGAATCTCATGAAGCTGTTTGGTCCTTTAGGTTGATCCAAAAGTATCAAACAAATCACGTTTTGCCCAAGAGCTTATCTCGACTATTTTGTTTACTGTAGCTGTGGGATTGGTCTGGTATGAGCCGTTTGTTTCTCTCTGTCTCTCTCATTCTTGTGTATAGCATTCACTCTTTGAGTTGTGTATACTTGTATTTCTGCTATGGTCAGGTTTATGGGTGCTGCTGCACTTCAAAAATACATAGGAAGCTTGGGTGGGATTGGAACTTCAGGTGTTGGTTCAAGTTCTTCCTATTCCCCAAAGGAGCTAAATAAGGAAGTAATGCCAGAAAAGGTTGACTTGTCAATCTATTCTTACTGACATACTATGATTTCTATTACAATATGCGAAATTGTATAGTTTAGATAGGGATAAATAAAATTTGGACTTTCAATGGACATGTTTGAATTAGAAGATTGTAAGTGAAATAGGTTAATCGACAATGACATGATATATGCATAATCCTTCTATTATCCACAGCTAAAAAAGTCCTTGCTAACCACATGCCATTACTTCTTCCGTTGACCACTCAACAATGAAGTTGGAAAGATTAACCACCCCCTTTAGTTCTAAAGTTATATCTAATACTATCAAGTGAGTCATTTATAGTTTGCTTATTTGTCGTGTGGAAGGTCATTGTATTGAAGGTCTTGCATTTAAAATACATCAACAAATCAGAATTCTGCCAGACCTCTTTATATAATCTTTTTCTAATATCTCTTTATATCTCATTCTCTCTCCTTACAGAATGTAAAAACTTTTAAGGACGTGAAAGGTTGTGATGATGCAAAGCAAGAACTTGAGGAAGTTGTAGAGTACTTAAGGAATCCAGCTAAATTTACGCGCCTTGGAGGAAAGTTGCCAAAGGTCTAACAAAGTTATTTTTCTTTCTGTTGTGCTCCCCCCCCCCCCGATAGCTTTTGTTCATATTTCTACTTTACATGTATAGGCTTGTTAATTCTTAGGAGAAAGACCTTTATTCCATTACTGTTTATGAGCTGATGATAACACATTTAATCCATCTCTATATGCACATTTTGTTAATCCTATTAAACATTTGGGTTTTGATCAGCATAATTTTATGTGATCTTTTTGTTTTCATTGCATACTATGCTGATGAACTTGCTTTTCTTTTACATCAAATGAGGCTAAGGGTTTCTTCTTCTTTTCAGGGTATTCTTTTGACAGGAGCGCCTGGAACCGGAAAAACACTGCTCGCCAAGGTCAGTTAAATTCTATGTCGTCAGAAATTTAAAAATTTATTGTCTTCCATAATTAGAACTACTGGTGTTTCTTTTTAATGTTATTTATGGATTCATTGTCATTCTGGATGTGTTACACTGTCACTGTTATTATACACTATGTGCTATTGGGAAGTTCATGGAGGGACATAAATCTGGATTCCGGTTGTTGTCTCTGTCTCTGATATTGTTTACACTCTGACACTCTGCTGAATTCTTCTGAACTATAACTAAAACCCTACTTTATTGTTATGGACATTATGAGTTAATCTATTAAAATTCATGATTATTATGATCTGATTGCATTTTCTTTATATGGGACCTTGAAGGCTATTGCTGGAGAAGCTGGCGTTCCATTCTTCTATCGGGCAGGGTCTGAATTTGAGGAAATGTAAGGCTGCTTTTGTTTTCTATAACTTTAAATTTTTAGCATTGGTATGTAGCTTTGAGATTAGGATATTGCATGCTAGTGGGCTTGAATGAGGGTACATTAATTTTATTCTGAAAGTGACTAAGAATGCTGTTGTGTTACTTCTTTTTAATGAGAACACTGGTGTCATTTGTAATATAAACTGTATGTTTTTCTGTTATTGATCACTAGATCTTATTTATTATTTCAATTTTCGTGGGAACGTGATCTTATCAACATATTACTAAATCAGTAACAGTATTCAGTCTTTTGTTAACAAGAATTGATGCCTTTCTCAGTCTTTTGTTTCTTGGGGGAGGGGTAGTACAGGCACCATTTTGTTGAACTGAATGCATTGCTTGTTGGTTATTCCTAAATTGATTTTCAGCATCTTGACATAATGAACTGTGTTTGTTGTTAAGACTGAAGATATGTGAAAAGAATTTAGTATATTTGTCAAGGGTCTCCATGTTTTAGCTCAAACACAGGAGTTGCCTTTTTATGATCTCTACTACAAAGGAATACATAAATAATTTCAGCATTAAAATATGTTAACACAATGATCAGTTATTAACATTCTAGTGTTTCTTATTTCTGTGAGATGTGTAGCACTTTTAAATTGGTTAATTAGATGCTAAAATGTTCTCTGTTAGTTTCTTTCCCTTCAGAAAGTTGTAATTCCTGGAATGGGTTTCTTGTGCATTTGCATATCAATACTGTAGCCATTTTATTGCATTGAGTGTTGTGATATGTTGGCTGCTAGGGGTGATCATTTCCATATCGCTTTTCATGTTTAGGTTTGTTGGAGTTGGAGCTCGACGTGTAAGATCCTTATTTCAAGCAGCCAAAAAGAAGGTTTGTTGTTTTTTTGTTGATGGTCTCTCAAAACTGTCTCTGGCTTCATCTGTACATTGGTCCTTGTTTCTGATTCTGGAACATGCTTAATTTGTCTCTATCTTGTGTAGGCTCCTTGCATCATATTCATTGATGAAATTGATGCTGTTGGATCAACAAGGAAACAATGGGAGGGCCATACCAAAAAGACATTGCATCAACTTCTTGTTGAAATGGATGGGTTTGAGCAGAATGAGGTATCTTTGAACAGTTTGGGTGCAATTTCTTCCTCTCTGCTTTTCAAAATCTATTCACAATTTTTTATCTTGTAGGGAATAATATTAATGGCTGCAACAAACTTGCCTGATATTCTTGATCCAGCTTTAACAAGGCCTGGTAGATTTGATCGGCATGTAAGTTCTTACATTATTTTCTCCCCTATAAAAAGTTATGAAGTGAAAAAAGAGATGTGGATAGAAGGATGATAACAAGTCCTCCTAGAGAAAGAAAGAAACAAACTAAGTTAGAGACAAAGGAAAATATAAAACATAGCTAGAAAATACTTTGTAGTGTCTCCCTTGTCAAAGCCAAAATGATAACTCACAGTGTAGAATTGTTCTCCTAAAAACCCTGGCATTTTACTCAGCAACAAATCTACAAAATAGTGATACACCCAAATGGTCTTATACACTCAACCAACACCTCCGAAACTTGAAGAAGAAAAGTGGTATTCAGAGCTTCAATAAAACTGTTTGGTCTGTTAGTAACAGTTAGTGTGACAGTTAGTTAGTTGGCTAGGAAATTTAGAAGAAATAATGCATGTTACTTGTAAATAAGAGAAGGGGTTGAATGGGAGAGGTATCTTTTCAGTTGAGAGAGGGATGGCCTTTCGGTAAAGGGGTTTCAAAATGCAAACCCTCTGAATTTTGCGAGTTTGTAGCTAGGGGAGATTTTCCCAGGCTTTCTAATAAAATACCAGTGTTCTGTCTATTGGTATCAGTGTTCTGATTTTGGAGCAATGGGTAGTCCATTCTAATGATTTTTTACTATTTGAGGAGCTGTTATTGGGATGAGCAAGAATGGAGAAGAAACTCTCGAAGAATATTGGTGAGAGATTGCATACTTGAGTATATAACTCAATGAAGGACGAACTAAATAGCATAGTTTGAAGGAAATGAGGCTTGCTGGTTGTAGATCCAGCTGATGCAGAATCTCTATGCAAGAGTGATAGGTTCAGACTAGAAGAAGAGAAAAGAAACTGTTGAGTTCTTATTAGGATATCTCTGCTTCCTGTAATTGGCAAGAACAGAGGGAAAATGAATACAAGTATCCCCTGGAAGTTCGAGTATCCAGTGCACTCCCACCAAACTAATCCCAGTTATTCCCTGCCTAAACTCTTTCTAGTTTCTATCCCTATCCTTATAAAGGAGGAAGTTATTCTATACAACTCTCAATTAACAGAATGTATTACCGAAAACTACTTACAACCAACTAAGGGAAGAGGTTGTTATTCCCTGCTTCCCTATTTACATTTCCTAACATAGACCTTCGCCAATGTAGGTCGGTCCCTATCAATACCCCGCCCTAAAACATCCACCTTGTCCTCAAGGTGAAAATCTGGGAAAGCCTCCTAAATGCAAGCTGCAGACTCCCAACTATCTTCATAATCGGGGAGATCCAGCCAGTGGATCAAGACCTCCACTACACCAAAAGCTGACTCACGGGACTACGGGAGTCCAAGACCGAAGCCGGATACACCACCCATTCCTGATCCTCAAACATCACTTGGGGCAGTGGCTGACTCTGAAAATCCTTGCCCGCATCCTTTTTCAAAGTGAAACATGAAAAACCGGATGAATCCTACTATGAGAAGGAAGATCCAACTTATAAGCAACAGCTCCCACCCTGTCCAAGTAACTTGGAAATTTATAGCATTCTTCAATAAAGTCACTTTTTCTTTCTTCTTCATTGGCTGTACCTGTCATGATAATATATTCTGTAGATATTCTAACATGGTACTCAATTAATAGCTATTTAGAGGGTTTTGTCTATCGGACATGCAGAGAGACTGCCTAGCCTAACTTAGATGACATGCTTATCCTTTTTCTGGTTGTGGTGCATTTGGGCTTTCCATTGGAGTTCACTTGACCTAGGTTTTATTCTGCTTGAATTTTTGTTGAGCTCTTCAAGTGGCATGTTGACAAAATTTAGATTCAAGCACCCCGTAATGAGGTCTAGTAGGAGATATCACATGCCATGCTTTAAGCGTCTTTCTTTGTCTGTTATAGTAGTATTTTCTTCTTTTAACCAAAAATTATAAATTTAAACACCAGCCAAGCAACCTTACATTGAACACTTAAATATAAAAGATTATCATACCAGTGTGCTGAATGGATAAGTTAGTTTTCTATTAAATATGGGAATTGTGATGGTACCCTTATGGACATATTGTACTCAAGGTGAGTTATGAAGCATCTATTGATTATTAATTTCACTAATAGTTGACAATCTGTTAAATATATAATATAAGTATCAACTACTATAGTACTTCTCAACGTATCTTGGGTACTAAACCGGTAAACCCAAATAAAGAGAACCGAATTAATGCTTATAAATTATAGAAGATAAGAAGAATGACAAACTCTGAATTGCAGATTGTTGTACCAAATCCAGATGTACGTGGTCGGCAAGAAATTTTGGAACTCTATCTGCAAGACAAACCTGTAGCTGATGATGTTGATATTAAAGCACTTGCTCGTGGTACCCCAGGATTCAATGGGGCAGGTGAAGTATAATTTAAATATATTTGACATGAGCTAATTTTTATTAATGCTAATCATATACTCCTTTGAAGTTCTGAAGTATGTTGTCTCTAATTATATATTCCCTTAAACTAGATCTTGCGAACCTGGTAAATGTCGCTGCCATTAAAGCTGCAGTGGAAGGTGCAGAGAAAGTAACAACTACACAGTTGGAGTTTGCAAAAGACAGAATAGTTATGGGTACAGAGCGGAAAACAATGTTTGTATCAGAAGAGTCAAAAAAGGTATGTGCATTTGGCAGGAAATCTGGTTTAGTATTTAAACTAATGAACGGTGGCTTATACGATTGATATAAACTATAGGGTTGCACTACATATTTTTGAACCTTAATTGTCTAAAAAAAAAATTGAACATGGATCTTCTGTGCTACATCATATGAAAATTACTGAGTTTTCCCTGTAGCAGTAGTAAACACATGCTGGGAAGTTGCAGCAGGCTTATCAAAATACTAAAATTATGAAAACAAGTTTTGGGAAGTTTTAAACCCTGTCATGAAGTAACTATCCCAAATGGTTAAGTTGTTAAGTGAACTCATACGAATGGTTATATATTTATTTCTATCATACTCCTTCATACAACAGTCCTTTGAGCTTGAAGTGTGTATAATGCATAAACCCATAAGCCACTTGGTCATATAGAGGCTTTGATACCTTGTCTTAAATCAATGATTCCAAAGTTTACGCCGTTATGTGAAGCAACCCAAATGATTTTGTATTTATTGCTAACATGACCCCTTAAACTAGAGCCCTTTGAGTTTAAATCGTGGACAGTGCTCAGGAACACCTATCTTGTGCTTCAATTCAACTTTTTATTTAAAGGAGGGAGTAACAGGGATCAAATTCTAAACCATTTAGTTATAGAGGTTTCATACAATGTCATGAACCAACTGTTCTAAATGTTTACTTGGATGATTTTATTTATTTTTTTACTATTATTTCTAACAAATGATGTGAAGATAGGCTTAGCATCACTGTTCAGTATACTAAAAAGTACTAAGATGGAAAATTCTGGAAACTAAACCATTCCATTGACTGTACCACAAAATGGTCTCAGAGAGAACACTGACCTTTATATTGTGAAACTAGAAAAATGGATGACACTAACAAATAGTTAGTTGCTAAATTAGTTGTTTGCTGGTATACATGGATAAGTAAATAGGTTCTTTTATAAACGTTTCACCTCTTTTGACCATTTTTCTCAAGGTAACTTTCTGACGTACTCATTGCTCAGAACCAACTATTTTACAAATATTTTTATCATCATTTAAGTCTAATTTATTTAGAATAATCAGATTGTGCTGGTGTATTATGAAATGTTCTGCTCTCTGTACCAGTTTGCCACCGGTTTACCTAAGTAGATGCCTATCTACTAGTAGTAATAGCTTTTATTTGCAGATAATAAAATATTATGTTGATATATGTTTATTTATGCTACTAGTGCTTGTGAAAATTTCAGCTTACTGCTTATCATGAGAGTGGCCATGCAATTGTTGCCCTTAACACTGAGGGTGCACATCCAATTCACAAGGCAACAATCATGCCACGTGGATCTGCTTTAGGAATGGTCACTCAGCTTCCCTCAAGTGATGAGACTTCAATAAGCAAGAAGCAGTTGTTAGCTCGCCTTGATGTTTGTATGGGAGGAAGAGTTGCAGAAGAGCTTATCTTTGGTCAGGATTATGTCACAACTGGAGCAAGTAGTGATCTTCATACTGCTACTGAGCTTGCCCATTACATGGTAATATTCTGCTCCCCTGTTTTGTGTCAAGTGCAGTCTGGGTATTTTAAAAAAACTATGTCCCTAATGGTGGATGGCGGTACATGGAGGAAGGCCTAAAATTCGCTATAAAAATGACACGTGAATGTTGGCGGTCTATAGCAGCAGCTATATAAAAGTAATACACACACTCTCACCGTATACCAAAAGGCACTACAGAATGTGGTAAAATAAAAAAACACTAATAACCTACTCAATTGTCAAGAAAAATAAATTAGAAACATGTTTTACTAATTGAAAATCACCAAAAGTATCATAGTTAAGCAACCCTTGAATGATTGAATCACTTAACAAAGAGGATAGAATCCCAAGAATGCAAGAAGTAGGGCAGAGAGTACAGAAGGAAATAGAGAGACATGTAGAGGAAGGAAAAAGTTGTATATAGAGCAGGGACTGAGGCTTAGAAAATAACGAAATACTAGAAACGAATGGAGGAAGAGAATGGGCCATCCACAGTCGTACCGTTCATTAGGGATAGAAAAGAAATATGATAGCAGCTGAGCAAGTTTGAGCCTGAGACGAGCAAAGACGTGTGAATGAGAGCAGATAGCAAAGAGGGTTTGACAGGTCATTAGTATTTTGGCTTAATTGCATTTCTTGTTGTTAACCTCAGAGAAAACAGTTTCTAAATAAAGTGAAATGATTTCATTAAACTGAATGTGTACATGATTACACTATATATACAGTTCAACAACCAGAATTGACTCTAACAGAATGCCAGCAAAGTGCCAGATAGACTAACCACCTAACTAGCTACAAACCTAAACAGTAGGCTTAACAGAAACTAACATACAGAGAATATGTTAAACAAGGGTTGTTAATTGCGCGTGAAAGAGGTGCTTTCCCGCGAGGGCGAGGGCGAGGGGCGTAGCGGCGCAGATAGGCATCGCAGTGATCACGAGCGCTACCGCGGCCTGATTCGCAGCCATGGGGGTACGTTAGGTTTTTCAGTTCTATTAGTGGGGGTATTTATTATTTTTTGGGTTCTTAATTCCTATAACCCTAAAGAGACCCTGAAAGTCGAATTAAGACTTGTGCTGCCTCCCTTGGACCGTCGAGCCTCTACCGGCCGCTAACGAGCCCAGCCGCCAGCGAGCCTCGGATGTTCTTCTGGCTTCATCCTCCTTCTTCCTGCTTCTTCTTCGGTGTAGCCACCATCTTGCTATACACTCAATGTTGTGAAAAGCTAGATTCTACGTAGAATCGGAGAGGGGTTCAAAATCGTATAATCGTATAATCGTAAATTGAATCGTAAGATTCTACCATAAATAGAAAAACAAAAAAATAGCATTGATATCTTGTAAGTCACATCATTTAACAAAAATTGGAATAAAAATTCATCAGATTAACATCCATATAAGTCATAATCTCAATCCAAAATCATAAGAGTACTAGAACATGAAATTAAAAGATGAAACAGAGACGTTGAAGAATGAAGGAAAACAAAGATGTTGAAGAATGAAGAGAAAACATAAGAGGAAGAGACCTAGATAGAGACTACAGAAAACAGAGCATGAATGCGTGATTCAATTCACTCTACTATGAGTGAATTAAATAGGCAATTAGAGGCATGAAGGTTGGGTCACATGAGTTGATTTTTCGAAATATACAATCAGTTATTAATTCTTATCAATTAACCATTCAAATTTGGCAACTACAATCAATTAGAGCTTCAATTTCAAAATCCCCTAAATGCTGGGTGGTGGGTTGTTTTTTCCACAAAGTCAAAAAACTCTCTAGTTTCCCCAATTTTAGGAATCAGCTTCAAAAATTAAAAAAATACTAGAATCGTAAGATTCAATAGGATTTTACGATTTTACGATTAAAATCTAAGATTCTACGGGATTCCACCAAAAAAAAGATTTTGCATGCGTTTTGAATCGGAACAGTGCTGCAAAATCGTAAAATCTTAGGATTTTGCGATTTTGCTATAGATTTTGCTAACATTGTATACACTATACTGCTATATAGTGTTTGTCGATTAACATACTGAAATCTATTAAAGGAGCTCCAGGAAAAGGTTTACTATACGAAAACAAGGGGCATGCACGAGTTATAGGAGCGGGTTCTTCTCCGGATAGGATATCTGCCTCTGGGTATTGTGTTTTCCTTGGTGATAACTTAATTTCCTGGAAGAGTAATAAAATAAGTGTAGTGGCAAGATCAAGTACGGATGCAGAATATCGAGCCATGGTTACAGCTACTTGTGAACTTATATGGCTCAGACAACTTCTTCACGACTTGAGATTTAGGGACGTTCCACAGATTACACTTATTTGTGACAATCAGGCAGCCTTACGCATTGCCTCTAATCCAGTAAATAAGTAGGTCTTTAATTAAATTTGGCTCTTTTATTAATTGTAAATAGGTAGCATAATCATTGAAAATAGGGTTACAATGACATTGTACATTTATTTCTCCTATTATATATAATGGTGTCCGCTGTGTGATTGAAACACACGGATTCAATCTAAGTTGTCTCTCGGGTTCTCCTAATTTTATACTTTCGTTTTTAAATGAGCTTAAAATCCAATGCTTGACTCTGTTTCTAATTTTCCTCTCCACACAAGGTATCAAATTGTGGGATGAGTGATGCAATCGGGCCAGTTCATATAAAGGAGAGACCAAGTTCTGATATGCAGTCACGTATTGATGCAGAGGCAAGTGCTATGAATCTATATCCTTTTATAACGTGTTGATGATGAAAATCATGTTTGGTTTAGTTGATTTTCTCTCTAAAGAATACCTTAGAAAACATGAAATCTATTGGATTTAAGTTTTGTTACCTGTTCTGCAGGTTGTTAAACTCCTTAGAGAAGCATATGATCGAGTGAAAGCCCTTCTGAAGAAGGTTTGTCAAATTAAATTAGCTGCTTAGCATGGTTTAATATTTGTTGGCTATCTCGGATTATGCAATGTTTGATATCTACTAGTGTTTGGCATCTGAAAAGTCATAACCCTAGTAACATTTTGACCTTTCTTCAGCATGAGAAGGCATTACATGCGCTGGCAAATGCATTATTAGAGTATGAGACACTTAGTGCAGAAGAAATCAAGCGATTACTTCTCCCACATCGGGAAGGAAGACTTCCAGAACAACAGGAACAAGAAGAAGCAGAAGGGGAGCTTGTACTGGCGTAATCTTTTTCTGTACTTCCTGTCCATTACTGTACTAATTATAGGGGAAGCTCTGTACAGTATACCTAGAAGTCCTACAGGTATTTTTATTAATCTAGTTTCTGCCAGTTCCCCTCTTTGTGCATACTATTCTTTGCAAAAGATGGTTATAGGAAGTAAGTTATATGTTGTAACCTTTGAATATCTCTGAAGCAACTACTCCCATTAGAGTATGATTGCTCTTTGTGAGGGCAATATTTTTTTGAGAACTGTATAATTTTTAGGAAGTAACTTATTGGACATTTTGAGAATTGTGTTTAGTAGCCTATTCATTCTTCATTAGTAAGAATTTCTTTATATTATGGAGTTCCAAGTTTTCGTTGGCAAGGTTAAATTGTGAATGGAAGGGTTGATAGAAATGAAATGCTTGCACACAATGAGCTGAAATTTTCCCCAACCCCAAATTCCTGAAACCGGGCCTTGATCATTGTTGATGATCTGAACTTTGAAAATGTAATCTTTGAATCAGCTGGAAAATAGTAAATCTAAAGAGTGGCTGAGAGCCTTCTTTCATATATGCGAATATGAATCGTCATCAACCAAAAAAGAGTGAAATGACATTTTTGTAAGCTGAAAATTCCAGTTACATCTGCATTGTGGATGATGTTACGAGACGGGAGACCCAGCAAACTCAATCAGGAGTATTTTCCATGTGACATGAAAAAAGCTTTCTTCCCTATTGAAGTTTTTCTACCCCATCTAAGGCAGTTTTAACGCTCTCTTCCGTAAGAGATGTCTACCCTTGAAGTTCAATTTTGTTTACTTATTGTTCTTGTTTGTTCAAAAGGTTATTGGGTCCAATATCATTTGAGGCGGCCCAAAGGACCCATAGCTAAGTGGACTCCATGTGGGTCAGTCGAGATGATCGAAAGCGAGTTTTGTCTGATTCAACTTAAAATGGAGCGAACATTAGCCGACATGTTTATAACACCATTACAAGGCTGCTTTGTTTTGTCCAAAAAAAGGCTGCTTTGTGGAAAGCTATGTCTTGGAAGACAAATTAAGTCTATACCAAGGCACAACGCCTCGAGTATGACTCTTACCACGTATATAAATGTAGGCTTGGCTATTTATTTATCGAAGCACATTACTCATTTTTCTATCTCATTGTTTTTCTATGTTTTTGAGCTTCTCGCGCAACACTCTTTCTGATTTGAGTGCCGGAGAGACTCTGCAGATACCTCTACTTGTCATGTTAACATCTCACCATCGTGCCAGAAGATTCTTGAAGGTCGTTTGCCACTGTAAAAGATCAAGAGCATCCGGGAGCTCATATTTGAGAAAAACACTTTTTCTTTTTTCCAGGTCCACTTCTTCCTTCCACCACTTGTCCTCTCCTCACCTTCTCTATCAACCTCAACAAACGCTATCACCCACCCGCAAAGCTTTAACCAATAGTTACCTGTTGGGTTAAGATATCGGTGTGCAAGTGCTTCTAAAAAAATTGCTAAAAGGAGGCTTTATCAAGGAGGCTAACTATTAAAGTGGAATAGCGGTGTGCAAGTGCTTCTATAAAAATTACTAAAAGAAAGCTTTCAAGGAGGCTAACCATTAAAGTGGAATAGCACCGTTGCCGAAATGATGGGGTTTCTCTACCAAGGTTAATAAGAATCTCAGCCATATGTTATAAAAACCTAGATTGGTGAGGACTAATATCTTCCTCCCTCTAGTTCATGATGAGGAAGTAGTGGTACATATCATGAGATTTGTACAACTTGAAGCGATACAAGAACTTCTTCAAAGATAAAAGGAGTTTTGAGGGAGCAAGCCAATCTTTTAAGACCTGTTCAAAAATCTTTGGCTGAAGGAATGCAAAATATTACCAATAGCTTTCTTAGTGCTATTCAATAACTCGAGAACCCTCAACATACACCTGCATTTGCACCTTAGAGCCTTTTATTGAGGTTGGCGGCGGAGTAGGGGACAAGATTTGAACGCGATGGTTCATGAGGATGAAGATGGTCGTAATTGATGTGTGAATCATGAGAATGAGGGTACTGTGCTTTATCGAGGGTTTGCAACATGTTTTGCATGGTCACTTTGTCATGACTCGTGAATAACATCAACAAAGATACACCATCTGCGCTTTGGCCTCACCTACTTCTTCCACCGCATCTCTTTAAACCTCCACTGCTTCCATTGCTGCAACCTTCCATTTCCCTTCGACACACCAACATAGTTTCTTCTATCATGGGTTCTTTTTTCTGTACCGCGTCCCTATCAATGCTTCATCAACCCTTCTACTTGCTCTTTCTCCCCAAATCTTCCTTATGTTGTCCATCCCTTGGAGCTTCAATACTTGAGCTTCCTTCACTCTCCTCTCTCATCTCCTGAATTTGGGATTTCTCATCGAGACTTCCTTATTAGGAGGGTCTATACTATTATACTAACAACATCATACTTCATTTGGTTTGCCTTCTTGGGTATACTATCCCTCAAAACAACCTCATACTTCATTTGGTAGGCCTCCTTGGGTGAATACCAATGAGTCCTCCTATTCGACTGCAAAATTTCAATTTTTTTTTTCTTTTATCTAAAACTCCATTTATTAATTAATTAAATCAGGTAAAATAATATTTGAAACTTGATGTGACCCAACTGCCAACAGGTTAATAAATATGATTATTTTTGTCTTGACAAACATCGCTACTCGATCAAGAAAACAGTTGCATGTTCGTCCCAACAAATATCTTTTACTCGATTTAAACTTGTGCTCTCATCCTTACAGGTTCTATAACTTATTTACCAACACCTCGTTTTGTTTTTTCGGTAGTTTGGAAAGTTTAAAACAGAACAGGAACAAACACAGCAAAAACAAAACAAGGGCAACTAGCCACTATCTAGCAAGTACATAACCTCCCTGATAGGATAATCCCACATTCTCAAGATAGTCCTTTCTCTTACACCCATATTTGCCAAACCATCTGTCGGTTTATTGAACTCCCTAAGAGACATGGTTGATAAATACTTCCCAATTTGCATTCTTGTGCTAGAAACGCAGCACAAGAATGCAAATTTAGAGAGCCCAACTGCGAGAGACAATCATTGCCTTCAAAGGAAACCAAAGATCCAAACTCCATTATGATCTCTTTGGTCCTCCACAACCCATCTTAGAGGGACCTAACTGCCTTCCACATTCAAATTCATTCAACCCGGGGGGGGGGGGGTGGGGGGGAGTTATTAGAAATATGATTAACAGAAAAATCATAATGGGGTTGAAACACCGTAAAGAATGCTCGTTGCACAAACTGCAACGACCAGACATCATCATGTTATTCTTCCATCGATTATGCAGAAACCTTTCAGAGTCAGAATTCTCAATAATGGCAGCCATCCAGTCCCATGAATTAAGTGAAAAGAACAGAGGAAATAAAACGCAACCAGACCTAAGCCAAACCTCGTTGGTAAAAATGGCATATTTAATAAATATATTAATTGATAAATTATGAAATAAAATGATATAAAAAAATAGCCTAAAGTTCAATCTTCATATAAGCTTCCGCAGCGCTCACTCATCCCTTGAAAACTAAGAAGAGGAAAAGAACCAAAGTAAGTGCCAAAACTGAAACAAATAAAGAAAAACAAACCAACTATAGAAATCTGTTGTAAGAATTAAGTAACCTCAGGCTACTACAATTAGAAACTACAACTGACTAATCAAAACATTTCTACAGTCCATGCTTCACCACCACCTATATACAAAAAAGAACATACCACAAAGACAAAAACAATGGACATCTACAAGGAGCCTGGTCTTTCATCTGTTACTGCACTGGATTCAGTCAACTGTCTTATATACTGTTCTTTAACTACTAATAAAGAGAGAAACCAGCATATATAACAAGGGTAATCTAAAGAGCAAATGGAATAGCAAACCCTGATACTCTATAATTAATGGAAGCAAGCACCACCAGTCCATCTCGTAAGCCTTCGAGATATGAAGGCCCCCGAAGCTTCATTCATGGCAGCTAAGTTCTGAACAACGTCTCTTATCTTAAGCTCCTATATCTGATCGATTGGTTCAGTGCGATCTTGTAAGGCAAGCCCTTCTGAAACATCAGCAAGTGATTTGAGATTGCACTTAATTAAGGCTTCAACGAAGTAGCAGGTCTCGTCCTTGGTGTTACCCTCAGGTACATCCACCACAAAAGATTCAATTACCAGTGTACCTGGCCTTCCATCAATAATTTCTGGGTGCAGGGACAAGATAGAGGAATAGTTCTGAAAGAGAAAATATATTATTAGATTAAAAGCTAAATTTTTATTTATTTCTTTAGGGAGTAAGATTGTGGGCAAAATATAACCAATAATTACAGAAAACAAATACACTTAGATTAAGAGCCTGATTATTCCTGCATGTTTTGAAGTGAAAAAGAAAAAACCATCATATGCATCAGAATAGTTAATTAATTCACCTTCAGAAAGCGAAGGAGGAAGACAAATTTAAAAGATTCACTATATCCCAAAAGAAAGAGCCAAAGTTCACAATGTTAGGAAGAGCTGAAACATTTCAGTATCTTGCAAGAATATAATAATATTAGAAGTGACAAAGAATGCACTGGCATTATTCAGCATCTTGCCTCATCCAAGCAAATACTCACATGCAGACAACTATATAAATGAAACACAATGTGTTCACCTAATCAATAAACATAAAGGCCTCACCGTCAGCACCAACATCAGAGTTATGAAGTAGAGATTTTTAAGTTATCAAAATAATATCACCTTAGTTTAACGTCCTTCCAATTGGCAAGAAGTCCAACTTACACATGAACTTATATTCAAACAAGACAAATAAATTATCAGAAAAATAAATTTAAAAGGGAATGAGTTGATTTGTTGCTAAGATATATCCATACTCTGAGTCTATGATCACCGCCAATAATCCTGATGCTGAGGATATGTTCATCATCATCAAGGAGCTCCAATCTCTCTGTACTTGTAGTAGCCGGAAGCCCTGACTTTACATCAACTTCTCTCAGACTCCCAATCTCAAGGTTTCCTCTTACAATGCATCTGCTTACAAACGGCTTGTACTTCTGTGGCTGATCAAACCTCCTCACCAAGGACCACACCTAGATTAGAAGAATTGAAAAAAAGAAAATCAATGCATGATAAATTAACAATTTCTCAGCACAGGGTAGGTGCTAGCTGAAGTGCTGAACACAACAATTCAATCAGTGTCAATGAAATTTTTTAATGCATTATCAGAAAACATTATAATAAAGCACACCAAACTCTTTATATAGTGTATTTGGATCACGTTGAATTCAACACCACAAAATTCAGCTTCTCAGTTTGAGTTTTGCAACCCGTGAAATCATGTCTGTGTTAATGCGAACGAAAAACAAACACACGATAAATAGCAGTGGCACGGAGGAGGAATAGAAAATAGAACTAAATTTGGTTTAGCTTCAAGCTTGGTCAATTTTTCAGGTAAAAGGTAATGATTCAACCATGGTAATATACTACTGTACCAACCAAACCAAGCAGACAGAATATTCAATGAACCAAAAAACAGAATCTAAAAATCCTCACTAAAAAAATCAAGAATCAGTCCACTAAATCCAAAATTGAAAATTCCTACTGCAAGTTTTTTAGACGAGCAAAAGGCTCGCGGATATTTCTTGTTTGTTTGCTGAAATAGAATAACAAGAGCATCAATTAGTCAAAATTACAGCTTCTGTAGCAGGATTATGAATATAAACACTTCACAAGAATCACACACTATCTTGTGGTTTTTCATTATTTGACAACAACAAGGTTTTTCATCATTCTCAGTGTTATCAAATCGCGATCGCGGAGAGCCAAAAATCCGCTATTTCGGCCGCTATTTGGCGGCAAATAGCGGAAATAACACTGATCATTCTCCCACTCAAGTTCCTAACACAAACATTCATTGCCAAAACCTAAAAAGTACAAGCAGACCAAACAGTGCTGAGAAGCAGGTCAACCATGAAAACAGACCCAAAAAAAGCTTCCAACATTTTCACATCCCCCTAACCAAATCAGACATAACTGTTTCATCATGCTCCTACCCAAATCACCAAAACCAAAACATGATTTCCCAAAACCTCCATAATCAAACCAGCAATTCCCAAACACCATCATTCAAAACAAGAAAAAAAAAACACTCAAACACAGTGATGCAAGCGAAATTGAAATATTCACACTGATTCAATTCAATTCAATTACCTGAGGAACCGGTGCTCTGATATGCTTAACAACCGCAGAGGCACACTGATTCTCCCCAGGCTGATGCCGATGGTGCCTTCTTATATACTCCATCTCCAAGCTGCTGAATCCACCATTCCCATTCCCAATCCCACCAATCCCATTCATTTCGCTCACACCCAATTCAAAAACACACCGTTTCAGCTGAAAATCTTCACCGCCGTCAAACCGCCGCAAAACCCAATGAAATCGCTTCCGTGCAGGAATCACTTTTCCTAAAGAAAGAAACAAACAGAAAGAGAAAGAAAGCGTGTGGTCTTCAATTATCAGAGAGAGGAATGAGAAGAGAAGAAGAGAAGAAGATGCGTGTGAGTGAGTGAGAGAGTCAGAGACAACAACAACCATGGATCGTGGAAACTTCTTCTGATACCGAATGAAGCTGTTTCTTTCTTTGTTATTATCCGATTCAACTGAGGAAAAAAATAAATTAATAATGAAATTAAATAAATTAATAATTTTGTTACTATAATTGCCTAATTGGTACGTTGCTTGATTATAAAAATGAAAATATCTTGGTTAAAATATTATTTGTTTGTCTGTTTCTTTCTTTTGCTTCTTTATAAATGGCCCCCCACTCATTGCTATTATTACAAACTAACAATTTGTTTGTCCATATATTAATATATTAATTGAGAAATTAGAATTTATTATATTAATTTAACGGGATTAAAGAGATATGATTTTGACACGTTAATTTTAATCTAAATTGACATTAAATTCAAAAGAAACACAATATTTTATTTGTTTCCATATTTTACTTGCCAATTAAATCTAGCTTTCCTTATTGGTTAAGCAATCTATTTTTTTTTTTTTGAAAAGAGCAGTCTATTTTGTTAGTTGTTTCAAACATGTAGAATAAAATAGAATTTGATAAAATGCCTCTTTCATTTTATTTTATCTTATACTAATGTTTTTCTTTCAATTTATATATATAATATATAATTTATTCTTATGGTACATATTTAATTTTCCTTAAGTGAAATTTTATATTCGAGTTTTGTGAATTGAAAAAGCTAATTGCTAAGAATGTTAACCTCATCATAATAATGTAAATATTTCTGACTCGAACATGATTGTTTCTCGTGGAGTATAGTTGTAACACAAAAAAATTAAAGTGTAAGTTAGTAGAAGTTCACATTTTATAATTGAAATATTCAAAATATCTACTACTAATGATCCTATTTTATTTTAATATGATTTTTCGTTACACTGTATTGTACATTTGCACTCGTCAATCCTTAGTGGCATCCAAATATGATAACAGTGTCATTTTATGTACTAGCGAACTTGCAAAGGTATGAATACTATTTTTTTTCACCAATAATACTACTTATTTTTATGTAATAGGAATATCTTTTGGGGTAAAACTTATGTTGTTGTCTGGCGAGAAGCCTAACTATCCACTTTATTTTTATAAGCCAATAAAAAGGTACAAAATAAAGTAACCTAACCCATATACAAAATTAACATTTAAACATAGAAAAGGACATTAAAACCTTTAAGTCTATTCCAAAGACAAGATCAAGCTAAAGCCTTTAACTCTTTTTAAAAGAGATGAAATACATAGGTAGTATTTGAAAATTGAACTGAAGAGAATGAAACATAATAGGATAAAACGAGACGACAATGTTTTGCACATTGTATTTGGTAGATACATTATGGACAAAACATGACTGCAAATTTAATTACATTCATACCCCTATTATATTTAATGATTTATACTAATTAATATACATAAAGAAAAAGTAAAAAATAAAAAATGGAAAAATTCTCGTACTTCGTAATTAGAGGAATCATGTTCTGTTGTCTTTACTTTCACTCTTTTTCATAGAACTAAAGTGTATTGTTTGAAAAGCCTTTTATCTCATTTTGTTCCAACTTAAAAATTTAACAAACACAAACAATACTCATACTCCCTATTTTGTCTCATTTGATGAGCATTGCATGTGCACGGACATATAGACTGACTTGACTTAGGGTCTAACTTAACTTGACCTGGTTGATGTTGTGAGAACAAGTGATGTATGCTATGATGCCTATTTCTTCATGATTATAATATGAACTGTAATTTCATGTGCTTTGGGATAATTTCTTATGTGAATTTGTTTGATTGTTATGAGTGTTTGGGAGGTTTATCATAGACAACTCTCGTATTGTGACGCAAGCCACGTGATCCATAGATCGACATCAGTAACTGTGAATAGAAATGACTCTTGAATATACTATATTTTATGAGTGCATATAAGTATATGGTTGTGTGTATACTTCCTTACCTATTATTATGTATATATTTATATTCTAGAAGTTGACCCTCGCACACCATTTGTTTGTATTGTTTGTGTTTAGGCGGCCAGCGACTGTCAGGTGATGGCCGACGACATGATCAAGTACAATGCTTTGGAGGAAGTCACGGTGGTGCTGCCGATGAGGAGGATCCATGATGATGTGATGAAGTGTTATGTCTTTGTATCAGTTCGGTGAAGTGCACCCGGAGTCGTTTGTGGGATTGACTACATGACTACAGATTCCAGAGCTCCGTTGCAGTTCTTATTGGAGATCGATCGGCGACGAGGGAAGTTCTTCAAAGGAGGAGTAGCGTCTTGTGTAAGGCTTGAGCCTTTTGGGTAGAAAGCTTACCGTTGTTGGTTGAAGCTTGTAGAATGATCATATGAGTTTGTATTCTTTTGGGTTCAGAGAAAATGGTAGGTTTTGATGTTCTGTTGTGTTGTGGTTTACCTTGTGTGGATATCACAAGGGGCTTGTCGGGCATTAGAGTTATCTATTTGATATTTCTTTTTTAAAACTCAATTGTACGTGTATTTATGGATATAGAACTATCTATTATTGGGTAATAACTATGCATTTCCTAAAGCATGTTTTGGAGAAGAAGAAAAAATTTTGCATTTTTGAACTCCGAAAGTTTAGTCAACGTATTTAATTCGTGCAAAGGTTACTAAAGTGACCCTCGAAAATTGGGGCGTTACAATTGCACCCCAAATCGTGATGCACAAACCTTCTTAGATTAGCAGGGCAAGTTTTAGGTGGTTGTTGGCTCTTTGGAGTCTTTGAAGGTTTTTCTTTGGCCGGTAGTCTTTTGTCTTTGAGGGCTTTTTCTTCGATGTTTTTTTAGTTTTGTCGGTCTTTGATCCCCTTCAAGGAGGGTTATATATCATTTCCAATTTTGTCATCAATATAGATTTTGCTTTCGAAAAAAAATGCTAAGCAATTTAGAACAATCCAAGGTTGATTTTATTTTTTGTTACAAAGAAAACAAATAAGAAATCAAATTTAAAAAAATAATAAAATGAAAATATAATGTACAAGAACTGCGTGCAATCTAAGCGAACTTTAGGGGAGAAGTTTATTATGGTCCTCTAAAAACTTGTGCATGGTTGCACATCTGCTTTTTGACCTGCAATAGGAAGTTTAGCAGGTAATTTATATTTTGTAAAAATAAAAATATTTAATATATTATGATATAATTAGGGAAATAATTATTAATAATCCACATTTTAAGATGGTTGTTGATCATCATCTTCCACAATTCCTCAGGTCCTCTCTCCTCCTGCAGATTTATTTTCTGAGATACCAAACAAACATGTTCTTCCTCCTCAGATCCATAATCTTCCCAGCAGCCACTGTTATACAAATGGATAAAAGAAGCATAAAACCACTTAATCTTCCCAGCAGCCACATTATACAAATTGAATCTGGATCTGGAACACACCGAGCCAACCCACCCTAAAACCACCAACAAACCCAAACCACCAGATCTGAGGAGAAATCGCGGTTGAAGTCGATTTGAGAAGAGGAGATGACTGAGGTGTGGATTGAGAAGAGATGAGATGATTGTCGTGTAGATTGGGAAGAGAGGCGGCGGAGATGGCGGCGGCGACTGGATTGGGCAGAGGTGTTTGGGTCTTTTTGGAGAAGAAGAGAGGGGAAGAGGATGAGAAAAGTAAGGCTTTACAGATCTGTTGTTTTGGTTGCTGTTGGTACTGGGTTTGTTGTTTGGTAGATTCAAGCTTTCTATGGATTCTATGAAGGAGAAAGGTTTGTGGGGAAGATGAAGAGAGAATGGGTAGTGAAGGAAAATTGTGGGTGTTTAGTGTAATTTTGCTTTCTGGGTTTTCTTTTCTTTTCTTTTCTGGGTTTGATAAGTAATGATGATGATTTGGTTTTCAATTTTAACAAGCCAAAGGAACAGAAAAATGAATTGAATTGATAAGGAATAATTATCAGAGGTTCCCTTCCCTGAACCGCTCTTTGTCTCTGTTGGTGCTTCAAAGTCGTACAAACGGATATTCCGCTGAATCGATACCTCGTTTGATTTCTGGAACATCATCTTTGAATTTCAGATTAGATATGGCTTCCTTTAATTTTGTCCTCTGAATTCTTATTTTTATTCTCAAACTTCCCATATGGGTTTTCTTTTCTTTTTTCCTCTGTGTCGTGTGTTGCACCTGAATTTTTTTTCTTTGGGTTGAGGAAGAACAAAGCATGATGATTGGCTTTGCAGAGATGGTGGGATGGGTTTTGGGGTTTGGATATTGATAGAAGTTTGGATCAGGTGTTGAAAAGAGAAGAGATGAAGAAGGGAGAGAGAAGAGGAAAAAATTAAGGATAAATTATTACCTTAATGGGTTAATCTTAAATGAACCCTAATCATTCTCTAACTATTTACTTAATAATTGTATAATATATTAACTATTTTAATTTTTAAAAATATAAAAAATACAAAAAACCTGAAATGACAGGTCAAAAGGTAGAGGTGTAACTTTACACAAGTTTTTAGAGGACCATAATAAATTTTTCCAACTTTATGAGTTCAATATAAATTGTACTTGCAGTTACTGTAGAACTCCCTGAACCATTCACGGTACATTCGTGATTGCTGTTTAGGTCAAAGGCTGTGTCGTTTGAGAGATGCAAAGCCTGCAGCATAAAGCTTCTGAATGGAGCGGAGTTCCCTCCGATGAAGCTTTCGCCATTGACGACACCAATCTGTTCCTGAAACTTGGCCTTCAAACCTTTATTAACCTCTCCACCAATTTCTACAACAGGTACATACATACATACATACATACATACATTTCGCCTGAAATTGGCTTTGTGTTTGTTTATGATTGAAATTAATTGTATTGATTTTGGGTTTCGTACGTGCAGGGTGTATGATGATGATGAAGAATGGTTTCGTTCTATATTCGCTGATTCTGAGAAACAAAACGCCATTCAAAACCAATACGAGTTCTTTGTGCAAAGAATGGGAGGTCCTCCTCTCTTTTCTCAGAGACAAGGTACCGTTTTCTATATTTCATTGCTCTTCGAAATGTTTCCTTCATCAAATTAATTATTTGAATTAAACCCTAGTCAATTCTAGTAAGCGAAGCTCCTCAAAGTTGGAGGTAGAATCAAAAATACTTCAGATGGTTGAATTGATTGGTTTTATTTATGTGGTGTATTTTTTGAGGAATGTGTAAATTGAGTGATTGTTCATCTCAAAATGATAAGGGAAAATGACTGAGAATTCATAGTAAGTAATTCCAAGTGATGTGGGTGTTTGTGTCTTTGTGTATTGTAATGTTTTGCTGATTGATTTATATTCCTTTCCTCAAAAGATTTTAAGCAAAATGTGTAAGGAAGAAGATAATTGTTAAAATATAATATAAAACCATTGGTGTGACCCTTACTCAACAACTTAAGCTTTTGGGATAAGTGGTTGCTTGACATGGTATCAGAGCCTCTATGACTTAGTAGTCTAGAGTTCGATCCTTGCTCCCCTCACTTTCTAATTAAAAAGTGGAGTTTAAGCACATGGTAGGTGGGCTTGTGCATCCAGGCTTCAATCCCAAAGGACTCTTGCGTGAGGGGGCGTATTAGAATATAATATAAAACCATTGATGTGACCCTTACCCAAACAGCTTAAGCTTTTGGGATAAGTGGTTGCTTGACAATAATCAATCACCTTGTCAAATTTGTAGCTCCGGTTAGTGTGGTTGCTGAAAGATTGAGTCATGCAAATTACAAATCCAAAGTACCGACCGAAACTAAGAGAAATAAATAAAATTTACAGAGGTTTATTCTACTGTAATCCACTTCAGCATGTATTGGTTATGTTGAGAGAAATCTTTACAACCTACCCCTTTCAATTTTCCCAGCAAAAGCTTAGTGGCCAATTTACCACCTAAATCTGTACTTATCAGGAATGAATTTAAATCCTCTTAGAAGGATAATGGATATCATCCTGTTGGATAGAGAGAAACTTCATTTTATTTCAATTTAACTTGTGGACTTTTCATTCTTCAATTAATCTTGGTTGGTCAAGTTAGTTCTTGCATGACAAAATTTGCTTCTCTTACCAATAGGACTGTATCTTAATAGTGTTAAAGAACAGGCAGGTTGGGTCCAGTCCCGTTAGGAGTGAAGCTACTCTATATGAGTTTTAACAACTTGATAACTGAGACAGACAATTATTAAAACGTTTAGATGCATGTGAACAAATTTCTTTAATGATGTTGCATTTTCATCCATTGATCCCATCACATGTCCTCTATTCTTATATTTTTATGGCATGGTTACATTTGGTGTTTTCCTGTCAAAGTTAGATTGATGAAATCAAAATTGAATGTTATACACATTAAAGAGAAAAAGCCTGCTTAATTAAGGGCATATGTCAATAAGAGCTAATCGCATAGGGGCTTATTCATAAGGTAATTTCATGAACTTGTTGAAATCAGCTTAAAATAGGTTAAGCACTTATTCATAAGCTAATTTGAATAACTCATGAATATAATTTCAAAACAGCTTATAGGTAGATCATAAGATATACATTAGATTTGTCAAACACTAGCATAAGCACTTATGCTGTAAAATAAGCTCAAATAAACTCTTTTGAATGTTGAACATTGAACCGTGGTTTCTTCATTGATTTATGTCAGGGCATCCTGCCCTAATTGGGCGACATCGACCATTTCCTGTCACACATGAAGCTGCTGAGAGGTGGCTACATCACATGCAACAAGCATTAGACAGTACTCCAGATATAGATGATGACTCAAAGATCAAAATGCAGAATTTTTTCAGGTTTATTTTCTTTCCAGAAGTGCCACTTACCAGCAAATGTTTACCCCTTTTAATATCTACTATACGCACCCCCTTTTTATGTTTTTTAGGCACACAGCATATTTTTTGGTGGCTGGAAATGAGCTAAAGAAACAAAACGAACAGATGCCATGCAAACATGCAGCCGGAAGTGATAATTCATGATACTTGCTATCAGTTAACTAGTGTTTTTACCTGTACGCTGCACAGCGAAAAAACGATTCTGAATTTCTTACATTATTAACAGCTTACTTTGTATCAGTTAATTGCCTTATGCTTTTATTTATAAAACTCCGTATTGAATGGACTAGAAGAATCATCCATGAACTGGGAGATGAATTTGGTTATTTGTTAGTTTAGAATTGATAAAATGCACGAAAAATTGAAATAGCAATTGCACTTCTCTATGCATTGACAATTCAAACATCTGATAGTTAAATCATGACAAATTGAAATATAATTTTCTTAGTTTTCCGATGGAGTAAAATATATATAATTTTCTTCAACGTTTTTCCGTCACTGTTTACTCTTCCTTTAACGATTTCGAATTTAAGATACTTGCTGACTCCAGCAAACTTCAAGCTATGAATTGAAAGTAAAATGGTTTCAAGCAAAATGAATGTGAAAGAACTATATAGTGAAAGGTTGAATCTTTCGGTAATTTTTGCTTTAACTTCCCGTTTCTTCTACCGGAACCCATTTGCCTAGTTTTCCGATGAATAAAAAAAAAACCCATTTGCCCCTTTCTTCTTTAGATATTTTTAATCTCTCACCGTCTTCACCGAAGGACCACCGTCCGGGCAACACCAATGGCCACCGCCATTTTCTCCACCGAGCGCACTCCTCGTGCCACCGTTTGGCAGTGTGTCGTCCACCGTCGTTCCTTTTTCCGTTTCGTTCGTCACTCAGGCATCACGCGTTTGTGCTGGTGACAGAGCATCGTCCATCGTCGATTCATTTGCATCTGCGTCTTTCTTTGCCAAGTCGTTAGTCATCATCGTTGTGTTGTAACGTCGTTTGCCGCCGCGCTGTTAGCCTTCACCGTTCCGTCGTTCGCCATGATCAATCGAAGACCTGTATATGGGTTTCGAGTTTCGACAAAAAACATGACTTTTTTTCAAACTACTTATCTGTATTAAAAATTCTCCAAAATTAAAATACAATCAAGCTTAAAAATGTAAAATTCATCTCAAAGCTCTTTCTATGGATGTTAGCATGATTCAGTTTATGATTTCAAATTTGGGTATTGTAAATCTCTATCTATTTCCATTAACCGCATCAAAAGGAAATGGATTGAAAAAGGTCGCCATTGGTGATCGTCTATAAAGGAATGACTTTGCTTCATTTGTCTTGGATGTTTCATGTAATGTGTGCAAGTTGCAGCAAGGTATCCATTCAGGTGAATTTGGGCGAGACAATGAGAGGTTTACATAAACATTAAGTTTCATGCATCTTCATTTTTCTTCACTGAAGAATAGTGTTTTCCTTCAGTTAATTTCAATACGTTTCGTGAATATGAAAAATCGTAGCATTATTTTGTGCGATTTTAAAGGTAGAAAAGGCTTGAGAGAATGGATCAGGGACGTTAGGAATCTATGCAAACACAGGATGCTGAATAGTTCTAGTTCTTTTACATGTCGATCATTTCCTTACAACACCACACCATGGAACAAAAGGTACACACGATGATGCTCTAGTCCCCAACAACAACCGAGAGTAATGAATATATATGTAACAACATACATATACATAGATTGATACATACATTAATTAGATTCAGTGGAACTTGAGACTGGTCAAGACATTGTTGTTGACAGGGTCAGCAAGATGATCTAGGAGGTTTTGGTAAGGCCCAACACCAGTGACAAGGCCTTGAATAAAGTAACCCAAGATTGCTAACATGGCCAACCTTCCATTCTTAACTTCCTTGAGCTTCAACTCCTTCATGGATTTCTCATCCTTACCGAACCCAAGAGGGTTGAAGAAAGGCCCGCCAGGGTACGCCGGGTCACCGGAGCCTCCGAGGCCTTTCTCCAGGCCCAAGAAGTACTGCTTGCCCATGGACCCGGGCTTGGCCCAGTCTTGGAACCTCCTGTGCTCCGCAAAGCCCATGAGCGCCATCTCCAACACAAACAGCGTGTATGAGTCTGCCCAGTAGCTGTATGTTCCTGCAGGTGGAATCACACCGGTTTGGAACCATGGGAGTGCTGTTTCCTCTGGAATCAGACCGGCCTTGCCGAGAATTTCAGGCGCGATGGCACCGGCTGCACCCAACATTGCGAAGCGACCGTTGATTATCTCACCGTATGCTAGCCATTTTGGCTCGATGAACCCTCCTGTTCCTTCAGGGTCTGAGAGTCCTAGTGGGTCAAATCCAAAGTCACCTGGAAGGCTGCAAAGGATGCCAAAATTGAAGTCAGTTCCAGCAACTTCAAGCTATATATCAAATTAACCCAATCTGGATTCATGGCACTCCAAAAAATTTCCGCTCTTTTTCACTTAATTTTGTGTTTCTACCTCTCCTTATTTCCTATCATATTATATATCACATCTCGTACATACTTTCTCTCTTTTTTCTTCCTATCTCTCACCCCTCCATCTCTTTACCACTATAATGAGGTGAGAACAAAACTTCATCCATATTAACCGATTATGCTGCATATATATCTTGTAAAATTTTATTGTTCACACTCATGTCAGCTCTGCCTTTGATGTAGGAAAAAAAAGACAATGAAGAGATAGCAAAAGTGATATGATTGGGAAAAAAATACAAATTGGAAAAAGTGGGCGAAAATTCAATGAGAAAAACAGAGATATGAAAATATTTAGCTAATCCTTCAAATTTTTAGCCAGTGAACCCTCCAATTCATCCTTCAGAAACCCTTGAATGTGTCAATTCAATTGTGAGTCATGTTGATCCTTTGTCAGTTTCAGTCCACTAACTTTCAGGGATTTTTAAGGGAGGGACCAACATTAATTTCAAATTCAAGGATTTATGAAGGTATTTCCTTCATGCATGACCAACCTATGAATTCACGAACGAATTCAACCATTCACTCAATTTTTAGCCTACTAACTTGCATACTTAGCTTAGCTAAATTTAGTCTCTCAAACATCTAATTAAGTAGATAACAGGTTAAATAACCACTGTATAAGTGAATTACAATCACATTCATACTTAAACTTTGGAAATAATACTATTAATTATCCACTTAAAATGATGTTATAACTTATAAGTTCATGTGGTCAGGTACACTGTCACTGAATTAACACAAACATAGCACTCATTTTCAATTAGGATGAAATTACCTGCCATCCAAGTAAGAAAGACTCTGCTTTGATGCAAACCACAAGGGTCTATTTGCTCCTTGCTGAATCCAAAAGACAGAGAAAGCTTTTTTCAATAAAAATGCAGATCAAAGGACACATGTGTAGAAGAAGGGAAAAAAAAAGCACATTTGAGTGTGTGTGTGTGTGTGTGTGAGAGAGAGAGAGAGAGAGAGAGGACCTTGACAGGAGGAGTAGAAGCTGCCTTGACAATGAAGGAGCCTTTTCTGGAGGATCCAATAGGAGATTGGAGTGATCTTGCTCCAAGGCTCTGTTTGGCAGCCTCAGCTGAGAATGCAAGAGATGATGAAGAAACAAGAGCTTGTGCAGCCATGGCTTTTCCCTCTCTAGTGTGGAGCAGAAGAGAGGTTTGTTCTAGAATATTAATTAGATTTTAAGAATGAATGATACTATTGCGCACCCACACACTAATAAGCCAAGGCTAGCAGGAAGATATGAAGTTATGAACAACTCTAAGCCACTACTTCAAGAACAGCATTGAACTCATGGTTGATATTGAAGGAGGATGAGATTAAGATCTAGTTCTCCAACCAAGTATACACACGTGGTAGGATGAATTGGATAAGAGGGAATTTCCTCGGTCTTATTATAGGAGCGCTTTGGTGCCATTCATTCATCAAAATTTTTGAAAATTTGCAATATAGTTTACTAATCTTGATTTTGGGTCAACAGACCTCGAAGATGGGCCAAACCCGGCTCGCTCGCATTTTGGAAGTGGGTTGGATAATGCATTCGGCTCTGAGCGACAGGTTGACCCATCAAAAGAAAAAATATATGAAAATATAAATGATAAGTAATTACTCCTAAAACAAGATGAATTGATTTGCTTAAAACAGAGTGAATTGGCAGTTTGACCCATCTAAAATAGTTTTAAAATTTAAGAAATATTTTAAGATAATAATAATAGTCTGAAAAATTTCAAATTTATGAAGAAGAAAATCAAATGAGATCAATCTACCTTCCGCACGCTTCTGATGGGTTATGCGGGGTGCGTCAAAACATGTTGGTGGGCTTAAAAACTCAACTTGTCACACCCCATTTCTAGCAGATTGATCTAACTGATCATACCAGTTTTGTCATCTGTAAACAAGGTTAGTCGAAAGGGGTTGCTTTGGCAAAGTGCTTATGATTCTCGAGAAATCAAACTCATTTATATCATTAAAATGACTTAATTACATTTTCGGTCTCCTTAGTATAGTAGTTGGGTGGTTTTGCTCCATCTAGTTTTTTTTTTCATTTAATTTAAGTCCCCCAATTATTTAAATCAAACAAAATTTGTCTTCTCATAACTTTTCGTCCAATAACTAACATAGTTTGATAATCGTACGATATTTAAAGGACATGTAGGCAATGACATGGGTGTATTATTTTAAAAAACAAAGCTTAATTTAAATTAGAGTTTGATGAATATGCGTTATCAGTGTAAAATAGTTTTGCATTGACAATTAATCAAAGCATGTTTAGGAGGAGAAATAACTTTTCGTTTTAAATTTTAATAAAAACGAAAATATATTTTTCGATGTGACAGAGTTCACATGAATGACTGTGTAAACAAACTTTACATTAATAATGGACACACCTTTAATCCTTAAAATTATAGTCAAATGTTTAACCATTTTCCCATAGATATAATAGTGTCTTAAAAACCAATGAATCCAATACTAAAAAAACCAGTCAGCTTACTCCCTACCTTCAAATACTTTCCCCCAATGTATAATATTTTAATGTCCTCTATCGGCTGAGGTCTGTCAACCTTGCCATCATCTCGTGGATCTATGAAAAAGTCCTCTTGCATCGACACCTTGTGATATTTGTGCCCCACTTTTGTCACTACTTTATCATACAACTTTATGTTGTCAGAATAGCAAACACGGGCGGCTTCTTGATCAACTCACAAAACGCCCCCCTTCCATTGCTCAAGGGATACTTCTCTATCAGGTAAGCGGTTGAAATTAAAGCACATATTTAATTCAACATGTTCCAACCAATCAAGACATTATAAGAAGCAAATCATGATATTACTAGGAACTTATCATAACAATCTTTGCATATTTACCCTCTCCAAATGCAGTTTGAAGCTCAACATACCCTCGAACACATAATCTCACTTGTAAATCTCATCAACGACCCGTTATAGGGCTTCAAGTCCGCTCCATGAGACCTAACTTTTCAAAGGTATCCCTATATTCAATATTTGTTGAGGTTGTCTGGTTAAGCAAGACCTTGTACGTTATGTAGTTTTTCACCCAGAGCTTCACTACCACTGAGTCATCTTCATGTGGCTTCACATGGGCGAATTCTTTCATTGAAAACACTATGTGTACATGATTAAACTTACATTCCACACTCTGGACCGAGTGAACCGCCCTCACATACTTCTTCATCTCGCCTTGTTGCTTAGTCTACCCTTTTCGAAACCTCCACATATAGAGTTTCATTCCCCTATGGGTTCGCCTAACATATCTATTACGGTACTCGCCACCTTCTCTTCTACCACTAGGGACGCTCCCTGAACTTATATGGTGGAAGCGTTCTCTCTTTTTATGTAATTATCAATGTGCCTTGCCTTTATTTGTTTTTTGCTTGCCCTCATTAGGGTCCATTAATTATCAGTGTGGTGTACGAGCGCCTTGTGATATTCACACCATTTCGACGTGTCCACATTCTACGACGGCCTCTTCTGTAAGGACAGGTACCGCACTAGATTTGGTTTGTTTGATATCTCTAAATATGTTGCTCATGCTAGTATTCATGGGTGTGTATCCTCCTCGTACTTGAGGGATAAGGGCGGGGCGATTCCAAACCCTTCCTGGTGGGGCCTACCTTTGTTGATTTGGCCTCCCCCTTTTTTGTTTAAGGCCTTGCCTCCCTTGTTCTTGTCAGCTGGTTAGCTTCATGGGGCTTCACCGCCCTTATGGGCGGGCGACTCGGTCCAACTCCTGTTTCTACACCCCAACCTTCACACTCCTTTTTCTACGCATCATGTTCCTCCATCAAAATAAATCGTGTGTTCTCTGTCATATCTTGTGCGGGTTGCCAACTAAGATTATTGTTCAAAGGCCCCGCCCTTAATCCATGCTTGAAGGTTGTCACACATATATCTGGATTCAAGTCTTCCATATGCATGGAGAGCTTGTTGAAGCGAGCCATATAAACCTTAACAACCTCACCTTGTTTTTGTCTAACATTGAACAAGTCCTTTGTGGTTGGCTTTTGTGCTTGGCTTGTTGAAAACTGTGTTAGGAACTTTGTGGACAAGTATGTGAAGTTCCTGATAGAGTAGGGTGGTTGCATTATAAACCAAGTCATCATTGTTCCCTTGAACGTTGACGGAAGCAACCTATATTTGACTGCATTTTCTCCCCTTCGATGACCATTTTGGTATTAAAGCACCTCAAGTTTCTTTTTGATAGGCAAATGTTAGTAAATTAATCCCTCCTCCGGGTTCGAACCCGGGACCCTTCACCCCACCCAACCCTTATATCCCTAGCTCTTACTACTTGAGCTATCCTTCGGGGACATTAAAGTACTCCACCGAGTCTGAGTCCCCAACATACGAGTCTAGCACCAAAGTTTGAGGTTCTCCGGGATCTCCGTAGCTGCAAACACAGGTGCAAATGGTTGGAAGTCAATCAAATCTCCGCCTTTTGACGACCACTCCTACGGTAGTCACGTAGAGACCGCATGTACTCCACCTGAGCTTGCAGGTGCTCATTCTGCCTTTGGACCGCCTGAACAGTCTCCAGCACCTATCTCAACTCTGGCACAATCACCCCTAGTGGCGGCTCTGGTCTGTTGTTGGTCGGACCAAAGTATGGAGGTTCTTCGGGATATCCGTAACTACAACCACATGTGCAAATGGTTGGAAATCAACCACACTCTCCGCATCTTGATGATCACTGCTACAGTAGTTGTGCAGAGACCGCATGTATTCCACCTGAGCATGCAAGTGCTCATACTTCCTTTGGACCACCTAAAAGGTCTCCAACACATGTCGCAACTCTACAGCAGTCACTCTGGTGGCGGCTCTGGTATGTTTTTGGTCGCACCGCCTCCACCACCACCATCTACCACCGGGGTCGGGATCTTTTCTACATCATCGTGGTCGCTCGAGGGGTCTCCCTTTCCATCATTAGTCACAACCGGATCTGGAATGCGCTCGTGTATCGGACTCTTTCCACCATTGTTTCCTCTAGTTAGCCCAACAGGACACCGAAGAATTGGCTTTCGACCCCTAACCATGTTTGCATCAGTTTCTCCTCTTAACCACTAGATTTGAAAACACCAAGTAGGCCTGAACTCACTATAAGACGCCAATGTTCTTGTCTAGAAGAACAAGAGAAGCTTCAAGATAGAAAACCTGAGAAGATATAGGAATGTGTAATAAACCAAGACGCAATGTAATAATATTCGAACCCTTTTTACAAGTGAAAGCCCTCCTTTTATAGAGGGGAGGCTCTAAACCGTAATTATAAGCCTAATTTGACTCTTGGGCCTTACAAATCCTTGGCCCAAAGAGTCCTTACATGTGGATAAACTAAGTCCATTCTTTGCTGGCTCGACCAAGTTTCTTAGTTGTGGCCTGACTAACCCTATTGTGACTAAGGCTCGGTCTGTTGGAGTCTTGTGGATCCCTCTAGGATGCTAAGTCTCCCTTTTAGGATCTGAGAATGCATTTCCAAGCTCTTCAGTCACCCCTTTGCATATGTTGTTGGATGGGTGTCATAGCGTGAGGTCCCGCCCAACACAAAACTTTAATTCAGTTATATTAATTTTTTTTCTTGCTATACTTTCCCGATAAAGTAAACCTATTTTATGATAAAAAGCTTCTTATCACATGTCATCGAAATCGCAATTATAAAAGTTTTCCATGAAATTGTTTTTTCTTTCTTCATTTCATTTAAGCAAGAGGGCCCCATTTTAAGACTTTATGATGCATCTTATTCGTGGCATATCCTCCATGTTGTAATTATATCAATTTTCTTTGAAACTTGTACTTTTCTTTGTTTGATTTAAGCAAGCAAACCCATGTTAGGAATTTAGGATGTATCTTGATTGTTACATGTTCTTTATGCCGGAATTGAGTCGATCTTCCTTAAAATTATTACTTCCTATTCGTATCATTTACGAAAATGGACCCCATATCAAGACTTTTTATCATGTATCTTATTTGTCACATGTTATTCATGGAACAATTGTGTCAGTTCATTGTAATAATTTTTAGTCCAACCATACTTTTTTCTTTTACACTACTAAGTCTGATAAAGGAAACGAATTGTGATAAAGGCTTCTTCAACACATGTCATTTATGCAAGAAGACTCCATGTTAAGACTTTGTGATGTATCATGTTTATGGCATGTCCTTCAAGCCAAAATCATGCTGGTTTTTCCTAAAATTATTATTTTATCTTATTTTCATTCAAGAAAATGGACCCATATTAGGAGTTGATCGTATATCTTATCGGTCACATATCATTCAAGCCACAATTGTATCAGTTTACTGTAAGTTTTAGTCTAAAATTTAGTTACTTTAATTATTTTACAATATTATGCCAGATAGGTAATCAATTATATGATAAAGGCTTCTTCATCACATGTCATTCATGCCGCAATTGTGCCAACTTTCATTGAAATATTATATTTTTTTTCATTTTAACTAAGCAAGCAAATCTCGTGTTATGACTTTATGATGTATCTTATTTGTGACATGTCTTTCACGCCCCCGACTTTCCTCAAAATTAGTATTTTCTCTTTATTGCATTCAAACAAATTCACCCTATATGTGGACTTTATCATGTAACTTGTTAGTCACACATCATTCATGCGAGAGTTATGTTAGTTCACCGCAAGTTTTGTATAATAAAATGGGTCCCACGGCTTGAGTTTTTCAATGTATCATTTTCACGTTTCACTTTCGCTCACCAATTTTAAATTGTCTTAATTTAATGTAATATTTTTCCGGTTTAAGTAATAAAATTTACCCTTATATAAAGGCTTTCATCTCCCACTCAACTTACAGAGACCTTCTAAATATTTTACCTCAATTTGTTAAACACTCGAAGTGTCAAATATTCAATCTTACAGAAGTATGCCTACTTGGCTCAAGTAAGTTGTATTTCCAGTATTGGTATTTTTACTATATTTTCCATGGCAAGACCTAGCTAGTAGAGGTAGTCATGAATTATAACTCTATAAATATCTTATGAAAAAAAATTATGTGTGCATAGTTGAGTAAAATTTTCATCTACCAAAAAAATTTTCTATTATTTCAACTAGACATATGTGTATTTTATCTAAACTTCTTTCTGCTAATATTATTTGTGTAATTTATATTTGATAAAATATTTGTGTTTGAGGACAATGAAGGTTCTTAGGGTGGGAGGGTTCAAATTTTGATCATGGGCCATGATATGCCACTCTGACTCTATTCAACAATTTGATAATGTTTGTAAAAGACGTTGGCTGGTAAAAAAATGGGACATAGTGGAGTCTGAGATAAATATAGTGACATATTAGGTTAATTAGTATCAATTCATTCATCATTTCACATTTACCTCAAACTACATCCACATAAAGTATCATTTCATACTCACCGCCCTGATCATGCCTCTATCTTCACCATTCTTTCTTTGCATTCTCTCTTTCTTCACCTTTTTCATTGCATGTTAAATACTCTTCATCCTTCATAATAATTTGACAACTACATAACTCTTATATACCACATAAAATTATTTAAATAATATTGCATGTTAAATAGTTATATTTGCATAGTTGAGTAAAATTTTCGTATACTACAAAAAATAATATTGCATGCTAAATACTCTTAAATACTTTCATTCTATGTTATGTTATGACAACAACATGCACGTATGATTGAGGAATGGTGGTAGCTGGCCAATTGATTTAAATTTGGTCATTGCACTATTATGTTTCAGTCTATTTATGATTATTGTAGATCATATTTGGTGTATATAATGCTTTCAGTTTTTCCACATCTACTTCTATGTTTACATGAATGTATGTTGTTGCAATATATAATTTCAATACCTATGTATGGAAAAAGATTGATTTTTTACCAGGTTGAAGTGTTGTTCCTTTTCATTTTCAACTTACTACTCCATGTATGAATCTTTAAATGTAGTAAGAGTGTAAAATAAGATAGTTCTTGTGCACACATTAATGAACATAGGAAATTTCTCAAACAAAACAGTCATTCTTTAGGTTTTCTAACAAAATTTTAATTTTTAGTGCTCTTATTATAATGGCTCTTGATTATGTGAGATAGGAACAAGTGCTCCTAACATACATTGAAATTTTTTACTGAGGAATTAAGTAGCCACCTTGGTGCTAAAAATATTGTGTGTATGTCTATATAACTTTAGATTCCTCCCCATATATGTAAGATCGAGTTTTGTAATCCTAAGTTCAATTAATTTCTCCTATTTTTTCTTGATTATTTTAAATCTTATACTCAGAATGTAGCTGAACTGTTTTAGTTTTCATAATTAATGAAGTTTCTCGATATCTTTAATGTGGTACAGGAAATGGATAATGAAAGTCATGGTTCATGCCTTTGTTGTGTTGAAGGTATTGCCAATAATAATTATTATTATTAGTAATATATTTTGTTTTACATGTATATAAATTAAGATAACTTACATTGTGCTTCCATTTATGTCTATACTTTTGAATTCAATCTTGACACTCCATTTCTTATCATGTATAAGTGGAGAAAAAGCTGAATGAATAATACAAATTGTTGAGCTCTCCCAAGTAAAACACGATAACTGGAAGTTTATTTATATTGTCTTTTATTATCCAAGTCAACACGAGAGAAGATTATCATCTTCACTTTTCTTTTTTCACTTATACATTTCTTGGAAAATTGTGGTGGTGCGTTAATTATTTCAGAATTAACTAATTGTTAACTTTTTTTTACTGAAAAAGGGATTGATATAATGTAGGAAAAACTTATAACTTATATCTCTAATCATCATTCTGATTTTTTTTCATTGCAAGTAATGTTAATTAGTTACTTTATTAAATAATTCATGCCATGTTTTTTAATCTTATGCACTTCACTCTTATATTTCTCTGATCCTACAGGATTAGTTAATTGAGGTGTTGTGGAATTTTGTGAAGAAAATCATCTGTAAGTATATGAAATTTTACATTTTGAATTATTTTTATAATATCTAAAATCATGGCATTATGTAAGTTTCTACATATTCCATTTATAGTTTTCTATTCAAATAAATAAATAAGTTGAAATTAACCATGAAGAAATCAACATCTAAAATGTACATTCTGATTTCTCCCTTGTAAATATTAGAAGATTTAAAATCATTGGTTGCAAATCCATCAGGTGCACCTATGAATTACAAATAAATTGGAATGAAATATAACATGTTATTGTTTCTCTTTTTTGGGATATTGTTACCTACATGGAGTGTAGATTCCTTCTTAAGATAAAAATATGAAATAATTTATCAAAGAAGTTCTACATACCATGCCATTAATGGTGAATTTGTCAAGACAAGTTGGAACAAGTTTTGTAACCACTTTCACCAATGTTAAAAGATAAACCTTGTTCTCATCTTAGAAAACTCATCAACTTATGTTTTCTCAGTACCTCAATACCCTTCAATTGTATTCGTAGTTGGACCATTGTAAGATCAAGTTTTGATCGAGTAGTACAACTCTATGTTTTAATAATTACAAGTTAACATTTTAGTATGAACAATTATGGTACTCTAACGTGTTTTTCTGAGTGTGCTATTTACAGGCTCTGACCTCAATTTTATCTCACACAAATCAGAAGCACTGTGCATAAAGAGTGACCCAAACAACGCTTTCGCAACATCTATGTTCTCTCTAAACAGTAGAAACGCTTCAGAAGATCTGAAGCCATACAAGCTCTGATATGGACTCAGTCACTTGAAGTTCTGAAGATCCAGACGTGCTGACAACCCAGACACTCTGAAGGTTCAGATGTTCTGTTGGTGCAGAAGACTCTGAAGATCCAGAAGCTGAAAAGTGGAAACTCTGATGTCCAGAAGCAAGATGACTCTGAAGACCATGTACTTCCCTCTGAGTTCAGAATCAGAAGATACAACGGTCAGAGGATCTCTGCTTCCCTCTGACTCTGATCAACGAGCTTCACAAGTTCCAACATGAAGCATTCCCCTGATCAGAAGTCTACTAGATTTAAAGGTCAAGTCACTATCCAAGTACAAAATCAAATGTACTATCCTGACGACCTACCTAACATTCTCAGCCACAACAGAAGCTGGAATTTCCAGAACTGCCCTCCAACGGTAGCATTCCCATGCAGCGTTCAAACCCTAATCCTTAGAGTATAAATAGAGGCTGAAGATTGAAAGATGCGGTTGGAAGAATCTCACACGCGCAAGCTATATTCAAACCTTCTAAGCATTCTTTCATCTGAATTCATTGTGTTTACTATTAGCTTTTCAGAAGCAAATTCTTTGTAAACATTCTTTCTTAAACAGTTGTTTAGTTACCTTTAGGAG